>NC_143139.1:74022045-74325075 GCF_059928025.1 Delphinapterus leucas
CAACATTAGACAGTCTTTTTTCATTTTATCCATTTTTAGGTGTTTTATTGTGGTTTTAATTTTTTGCCTCACAGTAATGGAGTCCAGACGTCCAAGATTATTACAGAACTGGCCTCACACCAATGTTTTTCTTCAGATAATTCAGTCCACAGCTCCAGTTCTTTTCCTAGGCAAAATTATAAACCCAGTGTTCAGCAATATTTTTAAAAAATAGCATAAACTTTTTGGTATTTGAGTGGAGGAAAAGGTAGATGCAGAAATTCTGCTTGTTTTTAACCTCGTTAGGATGCCAGTCTAATCTACCCATAACCCATAAACTATCGATTTAATCTCAACTGGAAGAAATCTATCAGCAAGAAGTTAAATCCTGAGCATTTATTGTTTCTGGAGAGGCAGGGTCTACACATATGTTACATCTTAATTTTAATTTTACTCTTTAGTCCCGTCATCTTCACCAGGTGGTTTCCAAGGTTTCTTGTTCATCTGGCCAAGCTGGGGAAGGTAAATAAAGCAGAGAGGATGATATGAGGAAGGTGAGGAAGGTTTACAAGAGGCAAGCCTAAAAATGGTACACCATCATTTCCACTCATATTCTATTGGCTAAAACTCAATCACACAGGCATAATGAACTACAAGACTGGAAAATGAGATCTAGTTGTTCTCTGGAAGAAGAGAAAATGGATTGAGACTCAGTAGCATCTCTTCAGTGCCAGGTTATCCGGTGCTGGATAGCAATCTGCAGTGGCTCACACACTGAAACTGCTTGTGACTCTTAAAACAGCCAGCAGTTTGCCAGAGTCTACTTGGCTGGAGTCCTCTGACACTGTCTAAAACATCCTCTGACCTTTATTGAGCCTCCTGTATACACCTTCACTACCACTTGGGTCTGCCAGGACCCAGGGGCCTTTGCTGTGGTGTGAATGCCTTTTTTTTTTTTTTTTTAAGGCCCATGTTTTCTTAGATCCCTGCCTCTATGGAAACACTCTATAGAAACATGCCTGTTCACAAAGCCAACATAGTCTGAGGTCACACACCAATGTCAAAATACCTTTGACCGAAAGTTTTAAGCTTTTGTTCAAATCTGGCTCAATATTAAGCTTCCAAAAGTGACCGAGGTTAAAACATTTAACTCACACATAAAATTCAAAGCCTAGAACCATATGCCCTGGCCACATCAGACACTCCATCACTTCACATGTGTATTTTGCTCCCCTGAATTTCTCTTGTTTTATTTTCTAGTTTTCCCAGACAACATGAAAAAAAATGCAGGATCTTGATGATGTTCCTTCAAAAGGTGTAGTTCCCAATCCCTCCCCTGTAGCAACAGAGGCTACCCCAGCACAAGTACCAGTATATGGGAAAATAATGGAAAGCATGTACTGACTTCCAAGGATGAAAAAGGGCAAGACACAGCCATGTTTCTTCCTTTCACATTTAACAATCAGATAAACTACTCACATCCCTTGGTACTGAGTGAGTGAAAGGGTGGCAGAGCCTAAGAGTTTTAGTATTTGAGCTCCCATCATATGGAAGTAAACAACATTTAAGAATAAGAAGTGGTTCCCCTCCCTTTAAAACAATAGCAGTGTCTGTTTCCCTAGTCCTTATGTTCTCCTGACCTCCAGAAAGTAATTTCCACCTACTTGGTGGAGATCTTCATTTGAACATCCCAAGAGCATCTCAAAAATGTTCAAAATTTCTGTTACTGGTTCCCCCATTCTCATAGTCACCCAAGCTTGGAAACTTAGAGCCAACTATGATCTTTCCCATTTTAAAAGTTTGTTGTAGATACTGTAGCCCAAATTGTTTCTCATGTATGTCATGTTTTTTCTACTTCCAGTTCTCTAGTCATGACACTACCTCAGTAAAACTTTGCAAAAGCCTCCTATCAAGTTTCTCCTGCACATGCATTAACCTACATATGATTGCCAAAATTTATTTTCCTAAAATATAGCTCTTAATCATGGGTTTCTTTTGCTCACAGATTTTAATGACTTCTACAAAATTGAATATAGCCCTTTTAATGGACATTTACATCCTTTTGGTTATCCAGGAACTTCAAATGCTTTCTTTGTATCTGAGGAATTTCCCATCTTAAAAATTCATGTTTCCCTAAGATATGTGACCAATCAGACACACCCCTGGAGATTTTAATTTAGAAAGCAGCGACATAAAGAAGGAAGATTCATTCTGAAGAGAAAGAAGAACAGGGGAGGCAGGCACCCTCATTTCAGAGGCAGTTCCTGTTGAAGTCTTACTAGCAGCATCCTGTAGCCAGCATAAGTGGTGAAGTCTGAGGCCCCTTTTCCTAGCAGCAAGGGTGGCAGTAGGGTCTGTAATGGAGCGACCCTGTAGCCCCTGGCTGTGTATGCTAATTCTCTTATCCTAATCTTTTTCAATAATTTCACTTTCTCTTTAAACTACTTCATACCTTTTATTCAATTTTTCTGTTAAAATTTAGTTTTATCTTCATAGAAATTTTTCTGTTTAAACTATACCTGCCCCGGGACCTTTGAGCATACTAATTCCTGTCTGGCACAACCACTGTGTGCCCCATTCTCCTCTGTCCAACTTTCCAAATTCTCTTTACTCAGTTAATGTCTGCATATCTTTCAGGCCTCAGCTTAAATGTTAACTTTCTCAGAAACACCTTCTTTGACTCCTTAAAAGACGTCAGGCTTCTCTGTTATACACTTAAACATCATTTTTATTTTCCTAAAGGAACATATCACAACTAAAACTAATCACTTGTATGATTTTTTGTTTACTGTTTCTTTTCCACTAAAATGTAGCTTCATGATGGTAGAGAATTGATCTGTTTTATTCATTCACTGTTTCCCTCACAACTCAAGAGAATACCCAGCATTTAGTAGATGTTCACCAAATACTTGTTGAATGAATGTACCTAACCTTCAAGATTCCCCACAGTATGACCCCCAACCTACATTACCAGCTTAGTATTTCAAAAGGCTAGTTAAGTTTTCTCGAACCCACTTCACAGTTCTACTATAATAATGTGACTCATAATTAATCTAGTCCTTGGAATATTCTTGACATTTTGTCTAGGTCTGAAAGTGCTCTAACTATCCTTGTATGTCAACTTATGAAATTACCATTTTATCCAAAAATCCATTTCTGATGTCCTTCATGAATGGTCATGTTTCCCTTCTTCCTTTAAACTCAAACAGGACAACGTAGTTCAATACATTCTTTATTGTAGTGCAGTGATTTGTGTTCCTGCCTTGAGCCTCAGTAAGACTAGATTTCTTTAGGGCAGAGGAAGCTGCCACAGTACCTAGGACAAAGCTATTGTTCAACCAATGCTATCTGAATTTAACATCGCAGGAAATAAAGATAAATATCACTCAGTCAAGACTTCAAAACTAATTAAGGAGACCAAGATAGAAAGCCATTAGCCTCAAGATTGGATTTATATCATTCCATTGACTGTGAGCTGAGCCCCCTGCCCCAATTCTTTTGTAAGGTCTCTTCTTTCCTTTCCTTTTCCTTATTTTTTCTCATATTCTTTAGAATATAGACAATGATGGTGCAATTAAACAAGCACTTTACTTGAAGTAAGGAAAGTCTGTATTGGATGTTAGCTTTGTTCCTGACCAGGAGCTGACAGTTCCAACTAGATACTTTAAATTCAATATCTTGCATTTCTAAAGCACTCTAGAGGTGATACACTCTTCTCATTGACATTTAATGAATTCTTCCCTGCATCCTATGAGGATGCTTTAAAAAGATCAAATTGTCTTTACCTCAAAACCAGCTGCCTGTACTTATTAACCTATTTTCTTTTTCAATTATTTCATTGTCTCTCAGGCACTAAAGAAGAAAAACTTGTGTCTCACAGCTAATGAGTACTCAAGTCCTAGAAACTGCTTCTTCATAATTTCTCTTATTTCCACTTTTACTGCCACCCCTCCTGTTTGAGGTCTTTGTGCATTCAAATCTGAATTGATATGAACAATCTCAACCAAACTTTTCTCTGTATCTCCTGGGAGAAAATTCTAGTGCAGTCACTTTAATATCCTAAAACGCAATCTTCATTTGACCACTCCAAATGGAAAAGTATTTAGTGACTCTCCTCTGAGAATAATCTACAACTTGTGCTATCTAATATGGAAGCCATTGGTCACAGGTGATTATTTAAATTAATTAAAATTAAGTACAATTAATTCAGTTCCTCAGTTGCACTAGTAACCACATTTCAAGTACACCATAGTCACGTGTGACTAATGGCTACCATATTACACAGTGCGATATAGAATATTTCTGTCATGGTAGAAGATTCTATTGGACAGTGATTATTTTCTCATCTGTAAACAGCTTTAGAATGTATGATTGTCTTTTCAGGCACTTGATAACCTTGACTTTGTACTGTTATTTGATCAGTTGTGTGATGTCATGGAAAAAAACATACACTCTTCATTCAGAAAATGTGCTTTTGCATCTTGGCTCTACCACTTCCTAACCACATGGCCTTGGGAAAATCACTCTGGTTTCCACATCTGTAAGATGGAGTTAAAAGAAGCACCAAAACTATTTATTTCAATGAGTTTTTCTAAAGTTTAAATGCATATGTCTCTGAATGTTGTAACACCCAGTACAAATAGTGGTGGTAATAGAAATCATAAATGTTGCTATTGTTCCCAGTATGATATCATTTGCTTCTTATCATTTTCAGTAAGACCGTGTCGAATTGTGCATTCTACCTCCAGCAGCACCATGCAGAAAGCAAGCTTTTAATACCATGAATATTTGTCGAATTTGAATATTACAGTGTTTCTATACAGAGTATATTAAATATGTATATCTATGTGTGCAAACATATTAGTACATACTACATGTATATTTTCCCTTTTTTCTTTAGCTAAAATAAAGAATGTAAATATTTTAAGTGTAAACTATTAAGAAGTAAATTGTAATTTAGAGTAAATGATTAGTGAACTATGAGTTTTTTATCTCTGTGATGATAAGAAAATGTAAAAACTTATCTGGAAAATTCTATCAGTTCTCCCCCACTCTGTCCTTATTGCAAAATTTCTAAACTAACCAGATGTGAGGAAAAACTGAACCCAAAATAGTTTGGGGAGGAGTTAGCCAAATATTCAATTCCAGGTATCTTTCTGTTCATTTAAATTCATTCTATTCATTAATCTGAAATGGTCAAGATTATTGCAATTTTTCCTTCCTTTTCTGAATTTTGAAAGATTAGACTTAAAGCTGATGGTTAAAAACACTACAGCTTCCTTACCAGCTGTTCTTTTTTGGTTGCAGGGACTTAGGAAAGTGTTAAAACCACCTCCCGTAGGGTCAGAGCCAAAGGGCATATTGTGTTGTGCAGGTGCTCAAGGAAACGTGTGGTCTGCTTCAGCAACCTGACTCGACTTTATGAGACTCTTCTGGCAAGCAGGAGAGCCCACGCACACACAACAAGCCAGGGAGGAATTTGAGAGTTGAGAGTAATTTTCAGATTAAATAAAAATCATCTCCTGTGAAAGATGAGGATTGAAATCAACTCTGAGAGAGCCCTCATGGGACTTGGCAAAAGTTTGCCTCATACTTCCTCTTTGACTCACAGGGCTGTGGAAAACAAAAGGAGAAAGATGTATCTCTATGCTCCAGAAGGGAGAGAATGACCTGGTTGGTGTCTTTTACCTTCAAAGTACTGTACATTGGCTCAGCATCAAGCATTAAGCCACTATCCTTTTCCTTAGCAGAAAACAAAATTTTGAGAACCAGAGGGGGTAAAGATTCTAAGGGTAATTGAGAATGCTAAAAAAGACTCCTAGGGCAGTACAATTACAAAACCTCACCTTTTTGTCTTTTGACATAAACTCCTTTTTGATGAATATTTAGTTGGCAACATGATTTCATGATTGAGGGATAAGTAATGACCAGAAAAAGGAAAAGAGTTAGGCCCTCAAGAAATCCCTAATCTGTTGGCTCCAAGGCAGCCAGCTGAGCTCACAGAGAGCTATAAATTGCTGCCTTTGTGAAGTGAGTGAAGTCTGGTTGTGTCTGGTGTTACAGCTCCTCCTCAAAGGAAGCTTCCTGTAAAAATGGAGGTCTGGGAATCAGTTTTGAAGGTGAGGGAAGTGCAGTTCAATAGCTCTATAGATTTATGAAAAGAGAGAAGTAAGTATAATTCTTCCCAGAAGTGGAGGGAAGAAATGAAACTACCTTTCCTTGTCTCTGGGGAAATGTTCTTTTTAATTCCTGGGAGTAAGTGACACAAAAGCTGAAGTAGAGTTTAGTTTGTCCTAAGTGGTGATCCCAAAAATATCTCAGAATTGCTTGACATGTTGGTAAATGAATGATTGAGAAGCAAATTATC
This sequence comes from Delphinapterus leucas, assembly GCF_059928025.1. Lineage (NCBI taxonomy): Eukaryota > Metazoa > Chordata > Mammalia > Artiodactyla > Monodontidae > Delphinapterus > Delphinapterus leucas. The sequence goes on from NC_143139.1 coordinate 74,028,392, forward strand.
TAGAGCTTGTAGATATGTCTGGTAGATTCTTAACACTGTGGTTAGCTCCAGGTAAACAAAATGTTCCGAGATGAAGTTAAGAGAGTGATCTAGCCAAGCAATGGTTTGCAAATGCTCCCCATAGGGAAAGGAAACACCAAACATTTTCCTCCAGTAATTGTCCCATAATTTGATTTCTTTGGCTACATAGACACATACATAAAGGATATATATACACATATGTATGTCTGTGCATCTATACACATGTATATACACGTAGTATGTATGTATATATGTACATCTGTGTTTGTATTTGTTACGTACTTGAGTGTATACCTTTTTGTAGATATTTTAAACACAGATCATGTAAACAATACAATGCTGCTATATCTGGTGATGATTTCTTAGAGTGGGTAAAAAAAGAGTTTAACGTGTGATGTATCTGAGTTGTAACAACAAACTAAAATTTAGTCTCTTGCCTGAGAAATGTACAAGTCTTACACTGGAAAAGCAGGTAGAAGATAAATTAATCACTTAAATAAGCCATAGATATTATTCATGTTTCTATGTTTACATATAATGTACATGTGTACATATCATGTATGCATGCATACATATAACACACATATATAAAACTGGATATATGTGTGTGTCTATGTGTTTATACACACACAGAGGCATGTTATTAGTAAAAGCAGTTTTAACAACCATGGCAAACAAAACCTCTCTCCTTGGAATTTCAATTTAGTGCATCAAGAACATTTTTTTTCCCAAAGAATTTGCTCTACTTACCATCACCACTTGCTTGATTCTTTTTTTTTTTTTTTTTTTTGTCCTGTTTGGCATCTATTTCCCCTCTTCTGATGGAAATATCCCCCATTCAGCACATGTGATTTGGACCCTAATCCTAACTTCTGGGAAGATAATACGACATAAGGCATAATCTGTGTCATTCGCAACAGTGATTGGCTCAAAGATGGGCCTAGAATCCCACTTGGTTGGACAAAGAATTTCAAGCCCAAGATTTAGGTCAAAGTATTGATATCAGAGAATGCCTCTTTGTGCTTGTCTTTAACTATGAAAATACAAACCTGGAGCTTCCTGAAGCCATTTTGCCTCCACAAAGAAAGAAACTGGAAATGGCATCAGTGTAGAGGAAAGCCGAGCCAAGGACTGGAGAGATCCAAGGTGCCAGTGCATAGACTTTAGAGTGGGTGCCCACAGACAAGTGAGGGGAGAAGTCACAATCCGGAATGGAAGGTTTTCAAGCCAATACCATGCAAATAATATGGACCATTTACATGCCATTGGTAAGAGGTGGTTCAGAACTGTATCATTGACTGGGTTGGAGTCAATATATATCTTAATGCCTCAGTGCATATCGGGTGTGACATAATGATGAGGTGACTGATTTTTTTAAGGGACTGGGAAATAATTAGTATTGTTTCTATCCTTTTATACCTAAACCTTCCTCCACAGGCAGGACCCCCTTAAATGCCATATAATGAAGCTGTCAAAGAAATAAAAAAGCTCGGAAGGGATAATACAGTTTCACCATCTTTCTTCCTGTCTAAGCTGTAGCAGAGCCTGAAGGAGCTGAACCTCCCAGGAGGAAGGAGGTAGGGAGGGGTTATAAAAGCCCTTCTTGCCCTAGGACCTCTGCAATTGTGGGCAACATTAAAGAGGCAGCACTATCAAATCTGCCATTTGGGGTATGGAGCCTTCTTCTTGGGAGGGACATGGTCTTTGAGACACAATAGGGGCCAGAGTATCATGGACCTGGGGTTTAGGATTTACTGTAGACCTGGGGCTTTAAAGGAAGACAGTAAAAAGGAAAGGAGGTTGCCTTTCTGTTTGGTTCCACACAGCAGGATAGGAAACTATATCAAGAATCAGTTGATGCATTATTTTAGATGTATTTGTTTCCAAGTAATTAAAAGAGATGATGACTAACTTAAACCACGAAAAGGAATATATTGGAAGCAATTTTAGATAGCCCATGGAATTTAAACAAATACTGAACTAAATCACTGGGAGAGTATAAACTAATATAGTTCAAGAGGTCTCAGTAATGGAATGTTGTGAAACTTCCCTCTAGGGAGCTGGCATTAAGACAGATTAGTTGTTGCTTTTCCATTCAAGATTCTAAATTCTTGGGAGAAAGAACTTCCTTCGCCTTACAGCTATAGATGGAAGTCACAGTCACTTTGGACCTACTTTTGGGCATCAGGGATGTTTGCATAGGTGAGAAATTGTAAACAGGGCCAAAATGGCTTAGATTCCAAGGGATAAGATTTGATTTAAAAAATAAAGAACGTACATTTGGCCAGAACAATCCTATGTTATATCTGGGAAGCCTGAGCAAAGTGGTATATGGCTGGATGGGTTGCAAAACCAGTTAGAAAGGAACAGCACCCTGCCACCCCCTGCTTTCCCACTGAAAGGGAAAATTAAAATGCTCATGTGCTGGTCTTCATGTCACAAATGAATAGAGACATCCTGGGTTGATCATAACTTACTCCATAGGCATTCTTGAGCGGAGAAGGTATACAAATTATAGAAAAGTTTTTAATGAGGAAAGGAAAACAACCTTAGTCTTTGAGTGTAGGCAGAGGTAAAGTAAAAGAAAGGCACAGGATGTATCAGAGGCTTTGAATCAATCTGGGATTTAATAAACTGAAAGTTTCTGATTTAATTATGCTTATGTGGACAACAGCTTAAGACATAGAGCAAGCCACAGGGATTTTACAGACATCTTGGTTGCATCATCCCTCATGATCATCTGGATCTCTTTGTTGTATTCCTATGTAGACCTCAAAACATCAAATGACTAGTTTTCTCTCTCTTGCAGAATAGAGACAAGGGCCTTTTAATACAAACCAGATGAATTCTGCTCTGAATTGTATTAATTGCTTGAGGATTCAATGAGATAACAAATGCAGAAATTCTGGAAACAGAGCAGGTTCTCAGCATGTAAAATTTTCTTTTCCTTGACTTTCCCCTGGTACTGTGAAAGAGATGCCAGGAGAACAGATATTAGTATTCTCTATCTGGAAAGGTACATGGTCTATTGTATACTAGCAAATCTGGAGGTAAGTTTATAGGGAAATCTTTGCAGAATATGCTTACTGTGGGTCAGTCTTAAAGAATATCTGAGCAATTAATTTCTTTTTTTAAAAATTTTTATTGGAGTACAGTTGATTTACAGTGTTGTGTTAGTTTCAGGTGTACAGTAAAGTGAATCAGTTATACGTATACATATATCCACTCTTTTTTAAATTCTTTTCCCATATAGGTCATTACAGAGTATTGAGTAGAGTTCTCTGTGCTATACAATAGGTCCTTATTAGTTATCTGTTTTATATATAGTAGTGTGTATATGTCAATCCCAATCTCCCAATTTATCCCTCCCCCGTGCTTTCCCCCTGGTAACCATAAGTTTGTTTTCTACATTTGTGACTCTATTTCTGTTTTGTAAATAAGTTCATTTATATCATTTTTTTTTAGATTCCACATATAAGCCATATCATATGATATTTGTCTTTGTCTGACTTACTTCACTCAGTATGACAATGTCTAGGCCCATCCATGTTGCTGCAAATGGCATTATTTTATTCCTTTTTATGGCTGAATAATATTGCATTGTATATACATATATATATATATACCTCCATACTGTTCTCCATAATGGTTGTACCAATTTACATTCCCACCAGCAGTGTAGGAGGGTTCCCTTTTCTCCACACCCTCTCCAGTATTTATTGTTTGTAGATTTATTTGATGATGGCCATTCTGACTGGTGTGTGGTGATACCTCATTGTAGTTTTGATTTGCATTTCTCTAATAATTAATGATGTTGAGCATTTTTTTCATATTTTTGTTGGCCACCTGTGTGTCTTCTTTGGAGAAATGTCTATTTAGATCTTCCACCCATTTTTTGATTGGGTTGTTTGGTTTTTGGTGGTTTTTTTTCTGATATTGACCTGTGTGAGCTGTTTGTATATTTTGGAGATTAACTCCTTGTTGGTTGCTTCATTTGCAAATATTTTCTCCCATTCTGTGGGTTGTCTTTTCATTTTGTTTATAGTTTCCTTTGCTGTGCAAAAGCTTTTAAGTTTCATTAGGTCCCATTTGTTTATTTTTGTTTTTATTTCCATTACTCTAGGAGGTGGATCAAAAAAGATATTGTTGCGATTTATGTCAGAGAGTGTTCTGCCTATGTTTTCCTCTAAGAGTTTTATAGTGTCCAGACTTACATTTGAGTCTTTAATCCGTTTTGAGTTTATTTTTGTGTATGGTGTTAGGGAGTGTTCTAATTTCATTCTTTTACATGTAGCTGTCCAGTTTTCCTAGCACCACTTATTGAAGAGACTGTCTTTTCTCCATTTTATATTCTTGCCTCCTTTGTCATAGATTAGTTGACCATAGGTGCGTGGGTTTATCTCTGGAGTTTCTATCCTGTTCCATTGATCTATATTTCTCTTTTTGTGCCAATTCCAAACTGTTTTGATTACTGTAGCTTTGTAGTATAGTCTGAGCAATTAATTTCTGGATGCTTAGCACAACTAAGATCATCCCTCATCTTTCATGGTTGCAGAAAGGTATTGCTGATAAAACAAGCAGCAAGGTACTACCCATCTTTAAACACCTTTTAATATGACACTGTCCATGTATCAAGAGGCATTCCCACTCCTGGATCATTTATTCATTTCAACCATTGATGAGATCACTTGAAAGTTAAGGAAGGTAGCTCTTTAGTATGTATTCTGATTGTTCTTCGCTCAAGTCAAAGTAATTTGACTTCTTTCAAATAGTTAGTTGTAAGCAATATTGCAGGGATTCCTAAGTACTAGAGGTACCCAAATATGCATATGTGTGTACGCACAGTACACAGCTGATGTGTACTTAAATTTTTGGTAGTAAAATTGTGTTGGGGAGGTGCAGGCGATAAATCAACTCTTTTAAAATGCACTGGGGAAGTTTATCATTTGAAGCCACCCACAAAAATAGCGCTTTGTCAAATGATGCTTGTAAATATTGATTTTTTAAAATATTGGGTTTGCTAAAATACATAATTCATGCTATATGTGAATCTATAAAACCTAATATTAGAGGGAGAGGGGCTCTCTAGTGACCATCAGTATGTGTGCACACACACACATACACATGCACACACACTCATTCACTCTCCCAAAATACCCATATATAATTAGCCTCATGAATGAATTTAAAGCTCAGGCAGTTTGTGTGGCCACTGGTGAAGAAGCTCATTCTGCTACTTCAAATAAACACAACTAAATGCCTGCCAGGGACTGTAGCAGACAAACAATATCAACCCTGTCTCTTGACTATAGACACTGCCAGGCCTTGAGACTTTAAGAGCCAAGCAGAAGGAATTCTTCACCAAGCCATGGCTCAGCCCCCAGAAAGGATCTTTGTTATGACAAATGGCAGCTTGTATTCATTTATCCCCACTTCTGGTGGGAAGGGAAACAGATCGTCTTCACAACTGGAAAAATTAAAAATTAAAACTGGAAAGAATTCTATAGATTGTCCACCCAGTGCTTTTCAGACCTTTGAATTTCATGAACCAGCAACATTTAAAAATATAAATAAATTTTTTAGAAAACAAAATAACTAGGGAGAAAGAGGGCGGATACTGACATAGGATTTTTATATAGTGAAAAAACATTTAAAAAAATACCACTGCCAGTTTGAAAATGACAGCTTAAATTAGCATCTTCCTCTCTTTTGTTAAAACTCATTGAAAGCAGAAAGGAGACCAAGAGACGACAGCACAAAATATGCTTTCAATAAAACCAGGAGACAGCTGGAACCCCAAATTTTGGAGTAGATGAAGAGTTTCCAAGAACAGTGGCAATGGAACAGAGGTGTGGCAGAGAACACAGAAGCTACACCTCTTGGAATATCAGAGTACTTTTATGGAGCCACTTTCTGAAGTAAACTTCTGTTTGCAGCATCAGAAGTGGGTGTACATAACAACAGTACTAGCTCACATGATCTAAGTTTTGTTTTAAGAAGTAGAGGGAGGCTAAATGATAATGCTGTAGTTGAAAGAAATCGTCTGTATCCTGGAAACAGAAGAGAAAAAAATATATATAGAGAGAGAGAGAGAGAGAAAGAGAAATACCACAGTTATCATCCCCATTGGGTCAAGTATAGAGTAAACAAACTTTCACCCAAAATCCTGGGTCTTAGAAAAACTTAGGCAAATTCCAGTTTCCCATCATGAACCCCTAAAAATACAGAATTGTGTACAGAAAATACACAATAACTTCAAAGTTAAGTACTCAAAATATAACCCAGAAATGATTGATTAAAAAAATATGCTACAAAAATCAAAAAAAGTAACAGAAAAACAGGTTAACTCTCACAAGAAAATTGTTTTCATGGAATATATTAAAATTGAGACTAGGAAGGATAAATTAGGAGGCTGGGATTAACATATACACACTACTATATATAAAATAGATAACCAGCACAGCAAAGGAAAACATAAACAAGACAAAAAGACAACCCTCAGAATGGGAGAAAATATTTGCAAATGAAGCAACTGACAAAGGATTAATCTCCAAAATTTACAAGCAGCTCATGCAGCTCAATATCAGAAAAACAACCCAATCCAAAAATGGGCAGAAAACCTAAATAGCCATTTCTCCAAAGAAGATTATACAGATTGCCAACAAACACATGAAACAATGCTCAACATCACTGATCATTAGAGAAATGCAAATCAAAACTACAGTGAGGTATCATCTCACACCAGTCAGAATGGCCATCATCAAAACATCTACAAACAATAAATGCTGGAGAGGGTGTGGAGGAAAGGGAACCCTCTTGCACTGTTGGTGGGAATGTAAATTGATACAGCCACTGTGGAGAAGAGTATGGAGGTTCCTTAAAAAACTAAAAGTAGAACTACCATATGACCCAGCAATCCCACTACTGGGCATATACCCTGCGAAAACCATAATTCAAAAAGAGTCATGTACCCCAATGTTCATTGCAGCTCTGTTTACAATAGCCAGGACATGAAAGCCATCGACAGATGAATGGATAAAGAAGACATGGCACATATATACAATGGAATATTACCCAGCCATAAAAAGAAATGAAATTGAGTTATTTGTAGTGAGGTGGAAGGACCTAGAGACTGTCATACAGAGTGAAGTAAGTCAGAAAGAGAAAAACAAATACCCTATGCTAACAGGAAGACGCAAGAGGAAAGAGGTAGGTTATATGTATATGTAAAGCTGATTCACTTTGTTATAAAGCAGAACCTAACACACCATTGTAAAGCAATTATACTCCAATAAAGATGTTTAAGAAAAAAAGATAATCAACAAGGACCTACTGTATAGCACAGGGAACTATACTCAATATTATGTAATAAGCTGCATGGGAAAAGAATCTGAAAAAGATTCTGAAGAAGATTTTATATGTGTGTGTGTGTGTATATATACATATATATATGTATAACTGAATCGCAGTGCTGTACACCTGAAACTTACATGATATTGTAAATCAACTATACTTCAATAAAAAATTTTTTTTAAATTGAGACTAGGTATTTTGCCATCGTTAAAAAAGATACTGAAGTATTTTTTTTTTTGCAAAATAAGAATACAAAGAAGAGATGTAATAGCTTAAGGAGAATATGCCAATAAAAGAAGAGGATGTAAAATATGAGTTAGTAGAACTTCAGAAAGAAGTGAAATTAAAAAAGTAGAAACAAAAATAAAGATGCATTTGGAAGATGGGATACATACATGGTTGAAGCAGTGAAGAAAATATAGTTGTAGACAGAACAAGTATGAAAAATAATTTTTAATCTGGCACATGAAAAAGTACCCAGAATCATTAGTTAGCAGGAAAATAGAAGTTCAAATCTCAACCAGATACCACTACGCACACATTAGGATGGCTAAAGTTTGAAGACAGACAACTCCAAATACTGGGAGGATGGAACATCCTGACTCTCATACATTGCTGGTGTGAATGTAAATGATCCAACCACTTTGGAAAAAAGTTCGGTAGTTTCCTATAAAGATAAACATACATGTTCCTTAGACACAGAAATTCTACTTCTGGATACTTATCCAATAGAAATTTAAACAAATGTCCATTAAAATGGTATTTGTAGAAGAATATTTATACCAGCTTTATTCATGATAACCAGAAGCTGGAAACAGTTCAAATATACATTCACAGAAAAAAAGGATATACAAAGAATATTTATTCTGTGAAATGATACTAAGCCATCAAAAGGAACACATTACTAGCATGTCCATTATTGTAGATGAGATATCCAGATAACGCTGAGTGAAAGAAGCTGGATGTAAGGTAACATATACTGTATGATTTGATGTATGTGAAGTTCTAGAACAGGCAAACCTAACTATATGTTTTTTTTAATTGAAATAGTGGTTGTCTATGGGGGGTGGGGGGGTATGGGTTTAAAAAGGCATAGGAGAACTTTCTGGAATGATAGAAATATTTTATATCTTGATGTGATGTGAGTTAAAGAAGTGCATCCATTTGTCAAAATTATATAGTCAAGACTTGTGAATTTAAATGTAATACATGTATTAACTAAAATAATACAATAAATAATAATGAAATGAGATTTGGGGAGGACAAATAAAATAAAAATGCCAGATGTTGATAATTGTTGACACTGAGAGATGGCTGCAAGGAAATTCATTTAGTCATTCTGCTTTCTTCATAGAGATTTGAATTCTTCCCAAATAGTTGAAATTCTGAAATGAGTCGACTTCATTCTACATATAAAATTGGCATAATGCTCCAAAGAAAGCTGCTTTTTTTGGGCTGAATTCTATTTTATCTGTTATTAACATCATGACTCATGTTTTCTTTGTACTTATACTTGCCTGTTATTTCTTTGCCAGTTCTTTTCACTTTAACCATCTAAATTTCTTTAAGTGTATTTCTTTACATAGTCTTGAGTTGGATTTTGCTTTGTTAGCCAAACTAAAAAAAATTTTTCTTGTAATTTGTGTAATAAGCTCACATTACTGATGCAACTGATGGATTTAGTCTTAGTTCTGCAATATTGTTTCATGTTTTTTTAATTTAATTTTTATTTTATATTGGAGTATAATTGTAATTTTTTTAATGTCTTTTACTTTGCCATTTCATTCTCTATGTTTTTTTTCATTTCTGTTGATATTTAAAAGGTATATATTTTTGCTCCAGTAGTTACCTTTATACTAATAATTTATATAATACCTTTAGTCACCTATTTCTTTGGAAACTTAGTTTTTACTATGAGTAATATTGAAATTAGACAATACCTGCTTCTTTCCCCATTTCTCTTTCTTCCTTCCTCTTTCTCATTCTTCAATTTTAATCACTGGTATAATTTTAGTTTTGATGTCTTTATTACTAAGTGTGCTTAACTTCTACTTGACTTGTGATTTTCAAGTTACACTATTATACTCCCTATTAATAGTTATGAAAATATCAGGGACCTACTTCTACTTTCTATTAATTCCCTCCCTTCTCATATTTTTGTTAGTTGTGGAATATCTCTTTTCTTAGAGTGTGTTACATTTACATACTATTCTGTCAAGATTTTTTTTTTCTTTTTGTCTTGGTTCTACAGTTAAGTATATTCAGTTTGCACCCCCATGAATTTTATGATGGAATATCTCTAGTCCTAGTCATTTTATAGTGGAAGAAAATCATTCTCTAGTAGATTCCTAAGGAAGGGCTCATGGGAATGATATTTCCAGATGTCTGGTTTGTTCATAACTTCATTTGATTGGTTGTCAATGGCCTTACCTTTGAAGGAGATAAAAATCTGTCTCATATTTCTTTCCTTGAGTGTCATAAAAAATATTCTATCACTTTCTAAACCTAAACATATATTTTTCCCTGTTTTGTTTTTATTGAGGTAAAATTTACCTACATTAAATTTCACTCTTTTTAGTGTATGGTTCTGAAGCTTCCAAATGCATTCAGGTAGTTGTCAGAGTTTAGCTCCTTGTGGATGTAGGACCAAGGTCCTCATTTCCTTGCCGGCTGTGAGCTAAGGGTTTTTCTCAGCTTCTAAATTCCATCTATATTACTTGACTCATGCCCTCTTTCTCCATCTCCAAGGCCAGTAATGGTGGGTTGAGTCCTTGTGCTTTGATTCTCTCTGACCTCCTCTTTTGCTTCATTTATCCTGCCTCTTTGGCTGCATTTCTCTGGAGGATTCTTCTGTCTTCATCTTCTTTTTTCAAGGACTTGTGTGACTAAATTGGGCCCACCCAGATAATCCAGGACAATCTCCCTTTTTTAAAGTCCATTGATTAGTAATTATATCTGCAAAGTCTATCCACAAAAGTAAGGTTATCTTTATTGACAGGAATGAGAATTTTAGGGAGACATCTTTAGAATTCTACCTAACACATACGTACATGAAAAAAAAAATCACTCGATTTCACTCATAAGGGAAATATAAATTAAGCGTATACTGAGACACAATTTTTCACTACTACATAGGCAAAGGTCAAATAGTGTAACATACTAATGAAGAAGAGGGCTAACAGGAACTTGGATATATTGCTAGAAGGAGTTATAATTGATATGACACCTGCAGAGGTAACATGGCAAAATCTATCAAAGTTACATGCATTGATATCTATTTATTCAGAAATTCTACTTCTAGAAAATGTTTCTATATCACATATGTATAAAATGACCTATGTACAAGGTTGGTACTGCACATTGATTTTTGTAGCAAAATATTGAAAGACACCTAAAGACCCAGAGGACTTAATAAGTTACTGTAACTTGATATCAATGGAATGCAATACATAGAATACAATAGAATAAATACAAACAATGATGAACCTCTTCCTATACTGTTATGAAATGACAAGCAGGATATATTATTTTAAAGAAAAGTTCTAGACCAGTGGATATTCTGTGCAACCAGCTGTGCAAAAAGAGGAGAAGCAGAATTATACATACCTATATGGATGCCTTCAGGAAAGAGTTTGGTGGCAACTGGTGTCAAGGATGGGACCTTTTGGAACTGTTTGAATCTTGGATCATATGAGTGTATGGTCTCTTCAATAGGTAAATGAATAAACTGTGTAAAGTTCTTTCTACTAACACTATCATTTCTTAAAAGGAAATATTTTTACTGGAGAAGCAGGCATTTAATGAGCACTTACTATGTACCAAACAGTCTGCAGAGCACTTTTCGGGCATCATCTCTTTCCATCCTTAGAACAGCCTATATGGTTAGTAGTATTCTCCTCATTTTACAGTTGAGAATACTGAGGCTCAAAATGTATAGTTGTCCAAGACTGCACAGATGCTAGGACATCTGGCCAGGGTTTAACCCAGGGAAATTTTATATCACAATTTTAACCACCAAATAATAATAATAATATACAACTAAAAAAGAAAGAAAAATATAATCTTAAAATAAAGAATATCCTTTTAAATAAAATATTTATTTTTACATAAAATTAAATGCATTGCCTTTCTAGTTTCCATTTTGGATACACAGTGACATGAATCCTAAATTAGAGGTTAAAAAATACTGACAGAGCCCAGTCTTCAGTCAGATGCTAAAGTATCCTGTATTACACCTCCCACAGAGAGACTCCTTGAAAAACTTTACTGACAATGAACATTTCCATGAAGTGACTTTCTCACAAAGCAGTCCACTCATGTATTAAGGCAAGTTACAGTGCTAGAAAGTTGGTCTGAAGTATGCTCTCCTTATACCCTCCATGCCTTTGTCCTGAGTTTGCCCTGTGGAACCACCATGAAAGTTCTAATTGATCCCTCTTGCTTATGACAGCTCTTCAAACATTCAAAGTATTTCCCTTTCGATGTCAAACTCTCCAAGATTCTCTCTTTCTCATACAAGATTTCACTTTTTTCATCTGCATGACATAATTCTCCTCAGGTTGCCCCAGTTTGTCCATGTTTTTGGAAGAATATTTTACCAGGGAAGATTAACAGAAAGTAGACAGGGATTATCACCTCCCATTGCTGAATATTATCCTAATAACACAGAAGAAAATAGATTATCTTTATGACAAGAGGATCGGCCTGCTAACTTGTATTGAGCAGACAAGCATATAAAACCTTTAATTATTTTTCATATTTGCAACTCATAGGTTTCCCATGAGTTGAAAGACTGAGAGACAGAGACAGAGAGCGATAGAGACACAGAGAGAGACAGAGAGAGACAGAGAAGAGAATGAATATTCCTTGCCTTATGGACAAGACTTTAATATTATACCTATTCCATTTAATTTCTTTTAGAGTCACCTTGTTAAAAAAAAACAAAACAGAGTCTAAATTCAGAAGGATATAGTGGAGAAAGTAGGGAGAAGTTAAAAATGAAAAAAGAAACGTTAGAAAAAGCTAAAAATATACACCAGTATGAATTAAGGTATTTGTTTTCATTAATGAAATATCCAGTGAAGCTTCAGGATTTTCATACTAAATATCTGAAATACTTTATTAGTGCCTAGATTTCAGACCATTAATAAAAGTACATCAGTAAATTATATAAATAGCTAACATTTATAGAAGCTTATGGTATACCAGTAACTATTAATAGGGCTTTTAGTGAAATACATTCTTTTGTTTCATAAAAACCTTGTAGTATAGATACTATATTGTCTCCGTTTTTGAAGGTGAGGAAACTGAGGCCTGAAGGAGTTAACTAATTTGCCCAAGATCACAGAACAAATGATCAATGAAGCTGATCAATTGAACTTCAAATCAAGAAATTCAGTTTTGAAATAAATGACATATGGATAATTATATAGTCATTCTTTACAGGGCCAAGCTTGCTTGAGTTTCTTCTCAAAATAGGTAAAAATATTGAATTTCAGAAATATGTAGAATAGTTCAATAATAGCTATAGACCAGGGAAAAGTTACATTAGAAATAGAAATAGATACCAAGCAGGACCCTGTGGGGCTCTGGGGAACAAAGCCTTTCTGTGTCCCCCATTTCTTTGATTACAGGAAATAGCCTTCATTCAGCTGCTTTGACCTTCCCTGAGTTCCAACTGGGCAGATTCAAGCAGTTGTTAATTAGAGAAGGGAGGGGATTCCAGACCAGGGAGAAACAGTCAAGAGAAACAATAGTGTGGCCTTGGGGCAAGGTCCTGGTTCCCCATCAACTGATACACACAACAGTATCTTTGAGCTGTTTTGCAGATACCGAAACCCCTTCCAGGTGCGAGAAATTAACGATTAACGATGGTATGTTGCCCACAAGCACAGTAGACCCCAGACCAGTTGGAACCTGAAGGTTGATGATGCTGACTCCTACTCACCTCACCATCAACATATCAGAAGAATGTCCACGAGCTGATCATGCCCTCTTTGAGCCATTGCTATAAAACTTCGCACTATCTTCTCCAAGGGGGGACACACAGTTTTTTGAGGCAGGAGCCCACTGTGTCCCCCCTTTGCCTGACAAAGTAATAAAGCTATCCTTTTCTGCTTCAAAAAAAAAAAGAAAAAGAAAAAAGAAATAGAAATTCAATCATAGAAAGGAAGCAATAGGTGCAGTGGTTGGGTGTATATGCTTTCAAATCCCACAGACTAGGTTTAAATTCAACTCTGCTACTCACCAGGTGTGATGATGTGAGCAAACGACCTAACCTGGGTGAACCCCAGTGTCCTCATCTACAAAATGAAGGTAATAATATCTCCTTCAAAGGGCTCTTACCAAGAACAAATGAGATAATATGCAAATCACTTCCCAGTGCTGGACACATAGTATGCACTTAATAAATGATGGCTATTATATTATTATTATAGTCAAGTTTGAGTCATGGCACCAGAGGGAGATTATGCCTGGTAAGTTCAATTTTCTCCCTCAGTGAAGTTGCTCGTGTCTCTAACCTCCAGTAGTGTCTAATTCAGGAATGTGTGCTCAATAATTAATCATATATTTTATTGCATTAGCTAATGTTGCTTTCCACTTTTAGCTGTTTCAAAACTTCATGGGGAATTTGTCATTTTTTTCATTAACTGAAAGAAACTGTAAAATAAGAAATCTAGAGAATACTTTTTTTCTACTATTTCTAAATTAAACGGTACTTTTCCTTCCATGGTAAAACATTTATCTTTTATTATAAAGTCCATCAAAATGTCTCTAACAATGGTAGTTTCTATGACTGGACAGCAGATATAGTTTAGGATCAAAATTTAACAGAGTATGTAGCTGAGAGCCTGGGACAGTCACAGGACTTTTATCAATGCAGAATCATTATACGTGGAAGGGAAATAATTTTGTTCAAAATAGAGTTATTTACTTAGATTTTAGTGCTCACTTATTTTTCACACTATTTGCAACATTGTTAATTGTTAACATTTTTAGGCACAATCCTCAGAATCTTTTCAGGTTTCCAAGGAAACCTTATCTTCTCCCAGGAAAAGTCCTTCCAGGCACAAATGACCAAGGACCCTAGAAACGATCAATTCATAGCCAGTTTCACTTCTCTTCAAGTAGAAGATGGATACAATTATAGTTAATATTTTTAAAGTTATAACACAACACAATTTTACCAGTGGAAACTATATCACTGGATAGTGAAGTCAAAATTAAAAACTAGATCCTGTGACTTTTCTACATTAAACTGGATTATCTTCCATCAAATTTAGAATATGATCCACACTTCTTACCAAAATCTTTAAGTCCCTCTTGTCCCTTTAAGTCCCTAGGCTTGTTCTTGCCTAGCTCTAAGACCAGCTGTCTTATGCACCCTCCCCTTGCATACTCTCCTCTGGCCACACTGTCATTCTTCATGGCTCTGAACGTCCCTGTCTTTCTGTGTTTGCCAGAACTTCTGTAAACCCCTCCTCTCCCCATGCCTTTACTTGTAGACCCTTCTTGTCATTCTAGTCTCAGCTCAAAGGCCTTCATCTCAGAGATCCCTACCTTGATCATCCAATCTAAAAAACTCAATACCCTGCTCCAATCACACAATGGAAAAACTCTTTTTTATTTATAAAGATTAATATTTGAAATTATATTTACTTGTTTATGAGTTTATTGTCTGCTCTCCCAGATATAATACAAACAACATGAGGGCAGTAAAGGTGTCTCTTTTGATCACTGCTGAATCCTCAGGGCCTGTAGGACTACCTGGTTCATAGTATATACTCAAAATATATTTGTGCAATAGATAAATTACAGAGGATTTAAATTTTGGTTTTCTATGTGTTCAAATTAGCACAACATCATGGTGGCTCCACCTACTCTGGAATTAGGCTGTCTAGGTTTTGAAACTCTAGCTCTGCCACTTTAACTGCTCTTTATTATGTTCATCTGCCAAACAGTACCTATCTCACAGGGTCATTGAAAGGATTTCCTGCACTTATGAATGTTAAGTACTCAGTACAGTAAGCTCTCAATAAATATCATCTATGATTATGTATTTCTCTTGTATCACAAAGTCTAGTTGTTTTAAAGATTTTATCACAAATCTTAATAGAATTGTTAAGATTATCCTGGCTAATGAACATGTTTCCTACTATTATCAATTCGTGTTTGCTTTATTCTAGGTTTAGCAACCTCTTTTCTCTTTGCAATTGTCATATTCTAGAGGGGCTCATCCACTCCCTGGATGTAACTTTCATTTTTTTGCCAGTGATTCTTGATGCTCCATTCATATCCCAAATATGTAAATTTTTCTATGGAATAGTATTGTGCTAGAAACTAGAGATATGACCCCAAGCTATTTAGAAGAGTAGATAAATATTAAACACATTAAGAAATTATATAATTACAATCTAAGGTTAAGTTCTATGAAGGAAATATAAAGGGGCTATGAAAGTATATCATAACAAGACCCAATTTAGTTTGGGAGGTGGGGAACTGTGAGGGAAGGCATTCTGAAAGAAATGATATTTGAACCAAAGTTAAAGGCAAAGTACATGTTAGCTGAACAGAAACTGGAAGGGACTGTGTTCTGCAGAAAGGAAATGAAGTTTGCAAAGTTCCTAAGAAGTAAAGCAGTTGAAAATTTAAAGGAAAAGAAAAATATTTGGTGTAGTATGATGAGTGAGGAGCAGAGAGTTAGAGATGAGATCATAGAGAAGATTGAGGGCAAATTCTGAGTATTTTGTGGACAATGTTAGGCATTTGGGATTTTGTCTTTTAAGCAATGCAAATCCAGGAAGATTTTATAGAGATGAGTATCCAGATCATATGTGCTTATTTGGAAGGTCACTTTGGCTGTATTGTTGAAGATGAATAGGAAGGAAGGCAGAGGAGGTTAGCTTATTAGTCTCTAGGAGAAAGAGAGTGGCTTAGGGCAGGGAAGAGATGATGTAAGAAAGAAGTGAATGGATTCAAGAAATATTCAAGACACTTTCAGTCTTGACATATCAGAAGTCGGCATGAAGCCTGTTGTGTGTCAACGGCCTTTAATTGAACAACTATAATACTGAAAAATCACCAAGCTAAAATCACTAACTAGTCAATCCACAAATAGTTATTATAGTAATTGACTGTTAGGTGTGAACTAGACAATGGCAACCCTCATTAACGCCAGGTAAAACAAGTGTGGGAAAGTCACATTAAGTAGCTGACCTTTTTGAAAGTGTTTTAACTTAAATCTAAAATATGTGTTCTGATTGGTACTTTTTCCTAGATATGAAATACGGTTATTATGTTTGAAAGCTATTTCTTTCCAATTTATATATAAATAAATTGCCATCGCTGTTACATTAATTGAATGTGTATTCTCTAGCTGTAAGATATAGGATGACAGTTCATGGCAACAAACACTGCATCAACACTGCCTATATGCCAGCCACTGTGATATGTAGTAGCAATACAAGGGTCAAAAGACAACTCTACTAAGGAATGCAGCAGATGTGCCTCCATCCTGGTACTTGTAATTTATTATCTTAAACTCATTTTAAGGAATAGTTAACTCTGCTGGCTATTGCCAGAATAACATTTTGATAGCAACTGTGCTAACAATAAAACTCATATTTCTTGAATATTCTCCGAAACTCACGTGAACAAACTAAAAGATAAATATGGATTCAGATCAAATACTGTTGAGTTCCTTTAGAGTAGGTGCTGTGTCCATTTTATTCAATACTGTATTCTCAAAATTTAGCTCACGTCTAGGACATAGTACTTACCTGGTAAGTTAATGAATGGCAGAATAAATGAATACCTGAATTCTTCTCTGTGAGTAGAATTTGAAACCCCTACTTCTGAAAGGGGCCATTAGGATACCTACGTATTTGAAATCATATCTTTCACAGGAGTTAATTAATTGGTAAGAGTTTCCCTTTCCTTTTTTCCAGAGAAAATTCCCTTTCTATTCTTTTCAGACCAGACTTCTAGGTTCTTAACTGGGAGTTCATTGAAATTATCAGCAAATACAAAAAAAAAAAAAAAAAAGAGGCAAATGTTCTGCTCATTGGTTTTGCAAAGGCCCACTTCTATGTAGGAATTAACTTTCTGTCTGGGAAAGGCTTAAGTCAGACCTAAGCTT
The DNA here is from genome assembly GCF_059928025.1 of Delphinapterus leucas. Lineage (NCBI taxonomy): Eukaryota > Metazoa > Chordata > Mammalia > Artiodactyla > Monodontidae > Delphinapterus > Delphinapterus leucas. The sequence goes on from NC_143139.1 coordinate 74,045,904, forward strand.
TAACAAAACTGCCCCTCTCCTAAGTCTAGTTTTTAAGTCAACTCAGTGGCAAAAGTATATTAGCTACTCTGATTGCTGGAAAACAAAAATGAATAAAATGTAGACTGAACTCAAATATGTCACAATTTATTTGGGGGAGAATGAGAAGTAAACAAACAATTATAATGCAGTGGGCTAAAGGTTATGATACAGTAAAAGAAAGGATGCCATCAGAGCCCTGGAAAGGCATATGTTAGTCAACTCAAACTGCTGTGAACAAAATACTATAGACTGGATGGATTAAACAACAGAAATTAAGCTTCTCACAGCTCTAGAGGCTAGAAAATCCAAGATCAAGTTTCTGGCAGGGTTCAGACTCTCTTCCTGACTTGCTGACAGCTGCCTTCTCGCCATGTCCTAACATGGTAGAGAGAGGGAGAGAGAGACCTCTGGTCTTTCTTCCTCTTCTTATAAGCACTACAATTCTATTGAATTAGGGCCTCACCCCTATGACTTTGTTACCTCCTTTAAACCCTATCTCCAAATATAGTCCTATTGCAAGATAGGGTTTCAACAAAACAATTTTAAGGGGACAGAATTCAGACCATAGCAAGGCATCTAAGGCAAAAGGAGGCTGAAAGGCACTGTGGAGAAAACAGCCAGGGAACAGTCCTATACATTAGTCAGGGAAATTGTTAGGACCTTTCAGGTAGAGGGGACAGTGCAAGCACATATGGGAGCAAGAAATTAAATGATGAGAGTGGGGACCTTCAAGATGGCGGAGGAGTAAGACATGGAGATCACCTTTCTCCCCACAAATATATCAAAAATATATCTACATGTGGAACAGCTCCTACAGAACACCTACTGAACACTGGCAGAAGACCTCAGACTTCCCAAAAGGCAAGAAAATCCCCACGTACCTGGGTAGGGCAAAAGAAAAAAGGAAAAACAGAGACAAAAGAATAGGGATGGGGCCTGCACCTCTGGGAGGGAGCTGTGAAGGAGCAAATGTTTCCACACACTAGGAAGGCCCTTCACTGGCGGAGACGGGGGGTGGCCAGGGGGGAAGCTTCAGAGCCATGGAGGAGAGCGCAGCAACAGGGGTGCAGAGGGCAAAGCGGAGAGATTCCCGCACAGAGGATCGGTGCCGACAGGCACTCACCAGCCCAAGAGGCTTGTCTGCTCACCCACCGGGGCGGGCGGGGGCTGGCAGCTGAGTCTCGGGCTTTGGTCAGAGCGCAGGGAGAGGACTGGGGTTGGCTGCGTGAACACAGCCTAAAGGGGGCTAGTGCGCCACAGCTAGCCAGGAGGGAGTCTGGGGAAAAGCCTGGAACTAAGAGGCAAGAGACCATTGTTTCGGGGTGCATGAAGACAGAGGATTCCTTCCTAGTCTGCCCACAGAAGGCAGAGCACCACCTAAATTAGCTCCAGAGATGGGTGCGAGCCACAGCTATCGGCTCGGACACCAGAGACAGGCATGAAATGCTAACGCTGCTGCTGCAGCCCCCAAGAATCCTGTGTGCAGGTCATTATCCACATGCCCCCCCTTCCCTCCCACCAGGAGCCTGTGCAGCCTGCCACTGCCAGGGTCCCGTAATCCAGGGACAACTTCCCTGGGAGAACACACTGTGCGCCTCAGGCTGTTGCAATGTCGTGCTGGTCTCCGCCGCCGTAGGCTCGCGCCGCATTCCGTACCCCTCCCACCCCCCCGGCCTGAGTGAGCCAGAGCCCCCTAATCAACTGCTGCTTTAACCCCATCCTGTCTGGGCAAGAACAGAAGCCTGAGGGCAACCTACACGCAGAGGTGGGGCCAAAACCCAGGTAACGCATCAACAAAGAAGAGAAAGGGAAATTTCTCTGTGCAGCCTCAGGAGCAGCAGATTAAATCCCCACAGTCAACTTGAGGTACCCTGAATCTGTGGAATACCTGAATAGTCAACGAATCAACCCAAAATTGAGGCAGTGGACTTTGGGAGCAACTGTAGACTTCTGGTTTGCTGTCCACGACTGACTTATTTCTGATTTTTATATTTATCTTAGTATAGTTTTTAGTGCTTCTTATAATTGGTGGATTTCTTTATTGGTTTAACTGCTCTCTTTTTTTTTTTTGCTCTTTTTTTCTATTTTTAACTTTTTTCTTTTTAATAATTCTTTTTTAATTTTAATTATTTTATTATTTTATTAAATTTTTTTTTCTTTCTTTTTTTCTCCCTTTTTCTCCCTTTTCTTCTGAGCCGTGTGGCTGACAAGGTCTTGGTGCTCCAACCTGGTGTCAGGCCTGAGCCTTTGAGGTGGGAGAGCTGAGTTCAGGACATTGGACCACCAGAGACCTCCTGGCCCCACGTAATATCAATCAGTGAGAGATCTCCCAGAGATCTCCACCTCAATGCTAAGACCCAGCTCCACCCAACAGCCAGCAAGCTCCAGTGCTGGACACTCCATGCCAAAAAACCAGGAAGACAGGAACACAATGCCACTGATTAGCAGAAAGGCTGCCTAAAGTCATACTAAGTTCACAGACACCCAAAAACACACCACTGGACCTGGCCCTGCCCAAAAGAAGGACAAGATCCAACCCCACCCACCAGAACACAGGCACCGGTCCCCTCCACCAGGAAGCCTACACAAGCCACTGAAACAACCTTACCCACTGGGGGCAGACGCCAAAAACTATGGGAACTACAACCCTGCAGCCTGTGAAAAGGAGACCGCAAACACATTAAGTTAAGCAAAATGGGAAGACAGAGAAATATGCAACAGGTGAAGGAGCAAGGTAAAAACCCACCAAAATAGAGAAATGAATAGGAAACAGGCAGTCTACCTGAAAAAGAATTCAGAGTAATGATAGTAAAGATGTTCCAAAATCTTGGAAATGGAATGGAGAATATACAAGAAACATTTAATAAGGATCTAGAAGAACTAAAGAGCAAACAAACAATGATGAACACATAACAAATGAAATTTAAAATTCTCTAGAAGGAATCAATAGCAGAATAACAGAGACAGAAGAATGGATAAGTGACCTGGAAGGTAAAATAGTGGAAATAACTACTGCAGAGCAGAATAAAGAAAAAAGAATGAAAAGAATTGAGGACACTCTCAGAGACCTCTGGGACAACATTAAATGCACCAACATTTGAATTACAGGGGTCCCAGAAGAAGAAGAGAAAAAGAAAGGGTGTGAGAAAGTATTTGAAGAGATTATAGTTGAAAACTTCCCTAATATGGGAAAGGAAATAGTTAATCAAGTCCAGGAAGCACACAGAGTCCCATACAGGATAAATCCAAGGAGAAACACGCCAAGACACATATTAATCAAACTAACAAAAATTAAATACAAAGAAAAAATATTAAAACCAGCAAGGGAAAAGCAACAAATAACACACAAGGGAATCCCCAAATGGTTAACAGCTGATCTTTCAGCAGAAGCTCTGCAAGCCAGAAGGGAGTGGCAGGACATATTTAAAGTGATGAAAGGGAGAGAACTACAATCAAGACTACTCTACCCAGCAAGGATCTGATTCAGATTCGGCATAGAAATTAAAACCTTTACAGACAAGAAAAAGTTAAGAGAATTCAGCACCACCAAACCAGCTTTACAGCAAATGCTAAAGGAACTTCTCTAGGCAGGAAACACAAGAGAAGGAGAAGACCTACAAAAACAAACCCAAAGCAATTAAGAAAATGATAATAGGAACATACATATTGATAATTACCTTAAACGAGAATGGATTAAATGCTCCAACCAAAAGACATAGACAGGCTGAATATATACAAAAACAAGACCCAATATATGCTGTCTACAAGAGACCCACTTCAGACCAAGGGACACATACAGACTGAAAGTGAGGGGATGGAAAAAGATATTCCTTGCAAATGGAAATCAAAAGAAAACTGGAGTAGCAATTCTCGTATCAGACAAAATGGACTTTAAAATAAAGACTATTACAAGAGAAAAAGAAGGACACTACATAATGATAAAGGGATCAATCCAAGAAGAAGATATAACAATTGTAAATATGTATGCACCCAACATAGGAGCACCTCAATACATAAGGCAAACACTAACAGCTATAAAAGGGGAAATCGACAGTAACACAATCATAGTAAGGGACTTTAACACCCCACTTTCACCAATGGATAGATCATCCAAAATGAAAATAAATAAGGAAACACAAGCTCTAAATGACACATATAAACAAGATGGACTTAATTGATATTTATAGGACATTCCATCCAAAAACAACAGAATACACTTTCTTCTCAAGTGCTCATGGAACATTCTCCAGGATAGATCATATCTTGAGTAACAAATCAAGCCTTGGTAAATTTAAGAAAATTGAAACTGTACCAAGTATCTTTTCTGACCACCATGCTATGAGACTAGATATCAATTACAGGAAAAGATCTGTAAAAAATACAAACACATGGAGGCTAAACAATACACCACTAAATAACCAAGAGATCACTGAAGAAATCAAAGAAGAAATCCAAAAATACCTAGAAACAAATGACAATGAAAACACGACCACCCAAAATCTGTGGGATGAATGAAAAGCAGTTCTAAGGGGGAAGTATATAGCAATACAATCCTACCTCAGGAAACAACAAACATCTCAAACAACCTAACCTTACATCTAAAGCAATTAAAGAAAGAAGAACCAAAAAACCCCAAGATTAGCAGAAGGAAAGAAATCATAAAGATCAGATCAGAAATAAATGAAAAAGAAATGAAGGAAACAATAACAAAGATCAATAAAACTAAAAGCTGGTTCTTTGAGAAGATAAACAAAACGGATAAACCACTAGCCAGACTCATCCAAAAAAAAAGGGAGAAGACTTAAATCAACAGAATTAGAAAGGAAAAAGGAGAAGTAACAACTGACCCTGAAGAAATACAAAGAATCATGAGGGATTACTACAAGAAACTATATGCCAATAAAATAGACAACTTGGATATAATGGACAAATTCTTAGAAAAGCACTACCTTCTGAGACTGAAGCAGGAAGAAATAGAAAATATAAACAGACCAGTCACAAGCACTGAAATTGAAACTGTGATTAAAAATCTTCCGACAAACAAAAGTCCAGGACCAGATGGCTTCACAGGTGAATTCAATCAGACATTTAGAGAAGTGCTAACAACTATCCTTTCAAACTCTTCCAAAATATAGCAGAGGGAGGAACACTCCCAAACTCATTCTATGAGGCCACCATCACCCTGATACTAAACCAGACAAAGATGTCACAAAAAAAAAACTACAGACCAGTATCACTGATGAACATAGATGCAGAAATCCTCAACAAAATACTAGCAAACAGAATCCAACAGCACTTTAAAAGGTTCATACACCATGATCAAGTGTGGTTTATTCAGGAATGCAAGGATTCTTCAATATATGCAAATCAATCAATGTGATGCACCATGTTAACAAACTGAAGGATAAAAACCATATGATCATCTCAACAGATGCAGAAAAAGTTTTTGACAAAATTCAACACCCATTTATGATAAAAAGCTCTCCAGAAAGTAGGCATAGAGGGAGCCTACCTCAACGGTATAAAGGCCATATATGACAAACCCACAGCCAATGTCGTTCTCAATGGTGAAAAACTGAAACCATTTCCTCTAAAATCAGGAACAAGGCAAGGATGTCTACTGTCACCACTATCATTCAACATAGTTTTGGAAGTTTTAGCCACAGCAATCAGAGAAGAAAAAGAAATAAACTGAATCCAAATCAGAAAAGAAGAAGTAAAACTGTCAGTATTTGCAGATGACATGATACTGTACATAAAAGATGCTACCAGAAAACTACTAGAGCTAATCAATGAATTTGGTAAAGTAGCAGGAAACAAAATTAATGCACAGAACTCTCTTGTATTCCTATACACTAATGATGAAAAATCTGAAAGACACAGACGTACAGAATGGACTTTAGGACACAGGACCCTTACCCAGCTTACCCAGTGAGAGCGTGACATTGACATATATACACTACCAAATGTAAAATAGATAACTAGTGGGAAGCAGCTGCATAGCACAGGGAGATGAGCTCAGTGCTTTGTGACCACCTAGAGCGGTGGGATAGGGAGGGTAGGAGGGAGACGCAAGAGGGAGGGAATATGGGGATATATGTACACATATAGCTGATTCACTTTGTTATACAGCAGAAACTAACACAACATTGTAAAGCAATTATACTCCAATAAAGATGTTTAAAAAAAAAGAAATTAAATGATATGAGTATCAGTGTCATTTAAAATGTGAATCAGGGAGTGGGGCCACTGTTGGGGTCTGGAAGTCTCAATTCAAGAGTTACCAGCATGTCCGAATAAATGAGCTGATCAAAGTAGTGAGTATAGATATAGGGAAGGTCAAGGGATTAAGCCCTGTATGGCACACCAACAGGTCGAATTTGCTTAAAGCGGGAGGATCCAGCAGAGGAGACTGAGAAGGAGTGACCAGTAAGGTAGGGGGAAGGAAACCCATCATGTGTGTCCTAGATACCAAGTAACAGCCATGTTTCAAGAAGGAGGGAGTGAGCAAGAGTGTTGAATACTGATGATAGGTCTAGTAAGATGAGCTGAAGACTGACATTAGATTAGCAAAATAGAGGTTGTTATTAGTATTTTGGACCAGAACAGTTTGCTTGCATTTGTGGAATAAAGGCCTGGTTGAAGTGGGTTCAAGGAAAAAGGGGCTAAGCATTGGAGATAGCAGGTATAGATAAGCCTTCAGGGAATTTTGCTATGAAGGGAAAATGAGGAAGGATGTATTGTATGTGGGCAGCTCCAGATAAAAATAGAGCCCCTCGGGACTCCCCAAAACATCTCCCTTCTCTAAAATCCACACGCTGTTCTGCCCGTAAAAGTTTATGTTTATGTCTTAACACCACCTGGAATGTGTTTGGCTATTTAAAAAAAGCAAAAAGGTTAACTGAAAACAACTGAACAAGTCCACACTTTGAAATATGAACTATATATAGTTTACTAAACAGCTTTCTAAATATATATATTTGGCTGATAGAAAATTACATATTTTTGGTTTTGATTTTCCATTCCTCTTCTAGATAAAAATCAGTAAACCCCTTAGCTGTATCTCTGGCTCTACTAAAATCTACTTTTTTTTTTTTTAATATTTGGAGGCTCCAGTCTACTCTTTTTCTATTTTTATTATTTTCCCCCTTACTTTATTAATTAAAATGGTCACTTTTTTTAGAAATTGCCACTTTTTTCTTTTTTTTTAATTGACTGTGGATAATTCTTATCACTTTGAGTATTGTGCAAACGTTTAACTAAATACTACATCTTCATCAAGTGTATAGCCTATGATTTTTGTTTTCCATTCGTATGCTCTCTCATAAATCATAAGTTTCCCTCGGTATGGCTTCCTTTGATCTGCATGTAGTTCTTGTGACTTTGTGATTTTTTATTTCCAAGTGTAGCAGAGACATCCTAAGGTGATCCCCAATGATCCACAGTCTTGTGTGATTCTTTCCTCTCAGATGCAGGAGGAACCTGTGACTTGCTTCTATTTAGTAGAATATGGCAGAGGTGATAGGATGTCACCCCTATGATTGTTACTGTCCGACTGTAGAGAGATTCTCCTGATGCCCTTGAATAAACCAGCAGCCATGGTGGGAACTGCCTGTGGAGAAGTCCACACAGCAAGGAACTGTGGGTGGCTCCTAGCACCTGAGAGTAGCTCCAACCACAGCCAGGAAGAAGCCAGAACCCTCAGTCATACTGTCACAAGGAAATGAATTCTTTCAACAGCCAGATTGAGCTTGGAAGTGGATCTTCCTTGATCAAACATCCAGGCAGGCTTGTGAGACCCTGATATGAGGAACCAGTTACAACATGCCCAGACTCCTGACCCACATAAACTGTGAGATAAAAGATGTGTGATGTTTTAAGCCACTAAGTTTGTTGTAATTTGTTATGAGGCAATAGAAAACAAATACACAAAGCTTTCTGTGGTTTTTTTTTTTATTAAGAGTGTGTCTCTTTTTATATACACATCACTGGCTGTTTTTTAGATGCAATCTGATAGTGTCTGTCATTAAGGAGTAGTTACAAAAATTTAAATGTATTATATCTATATATTATATCAAATTATTTCTATTATCATATTTTAAATTATTCATTTATGGTACTTTCTTTTGGTCTCTTTTTTTCTCACTTCTTATTTTTTATTAAACAGATTGAGCATGCTTTTGTTTGCTTAAAAATGACATATTTCTATTTTTGTCCTTTTAAAAGCTGCTCTTACTATCTGTACTTAAAATTATTTAACCCTATTTATTTCTTTTTTTGTTTGTTTGTTTGGTTGGTTTTTTGGGTTTTTTTGTGGTACGCGGGCCTCTCACTGTTCTGGCCTCTCCCATTGTGGAGCACAGGCTCCGGATGTGCAGGCTCAGCGGCCATGGCTCACAGGCCTAGCCGCTCTGCGGCATGTGGGATGTTCCCGGACCGGGGCACAAACCCGTGTCCCCTGCATTGGCAGGCGGACTCCCAACCACTGCACCACCAGGGAAGCCCCCTGTTTATTTCTTAAACCTACTAATATCTATGTGTGCTCCTAACAAGACAAGTATTTTAGGATACTGCAGTATAAATTTGGTTTCCCCTCTTTTATTATATCGATATTACCTAGAATTTTAATTAGCAATAACTGTACCACCACAAGTTTACATGCCTCTAAAACATCTCCTGGACTGGTTTCTTAATGAGAATTTCCCTAGAAAGTGTTTTGATTTGGGTCTTTGGCAAAGCCTATGAGGTCTTATATACCTAAGAATATTTTTATTGTGCCTTCACTTTGGAATGAAAGGAAAATTTTGGTGGTAACAAATTTGGTTCCTGGCTTCTTTGCCCTTAAAACTTAAACGTGTTCTGTTATTGTCTTAAGTTTCATTGCTTCTGTGGAGAGATCTGATCGACTCTAATTCTTATTCTTTCACAGGCAGTCTGCTTTTCCTCTCTGAAAGCTAATAGATTTTCTTTGGACTTTGATATTCTCTAATGTCATATTCCCTAATGTCACTCTTATGTATCTAGATTTAGGTTTTGTCATTTGTCCTTTCTACTTAAGCACTCCAGGAACTCTCTCAATTAACGTCTTTTATCTCATTAATTCTGAATTTATCTCCAGTATTTCCAAATATTTCCTTCTCTTCATTTTTATTTTTCTCTCCTTCAATTCCGATTATTTAAAATGTTAGTACTGCTATTCCTTCTAGCCATATTTTTTAGTTTTCATTGATCCTTTCCTGCTGTGCTTCAATATTCCAACTAACCACTTCTTTCTCCGGTTAGATTCACCTTCTTCTTAAAGTCTCATCTACTGGTTTCTCTATTTCAACTATTACAGTGTTCAAACATAACATTTGCACTTACTTTTTTATAATTTTTTTACTTGCTTGATATTGCTAATATCATTCTTTATATTCTTCAATATATTTGTCATAACAATTTTAAATTTTTGGTCCATCTATTTCAATAGCTCTGCTTCAGAAAGTGTGCTAATTCTATTTTAGATAGTTTAGAAATATATGTTGTTCAGTTTTTGCCTTTCTTTTATAATAAAATTATTCCTCAAGACTCAATTTATTTTGTTCTATGACTTCACATTTAGCTTTTCTTTTGGGATCCTGAATGTTGGGGAAGGACCTAAGCCTAATACTCAGCAGACTTTAGTCTATAATGACGGCGGTAAGTTTAGAAAGATGAGAGATGATGAAGCTTAATGCAGAGAGCTCCTAACACCACAGACCCGCTCTCCCAGGGAAATCCTCTAGCCTCAGCTTTACCTGTAAAGACTTTAGAAGAAGTAGTATGGCGAGATGAAATCTCCCTAGGTTATAACCCATCAGCCTAGGAGGTTTGGAAGGCAGGGAGGATAAAAGGAAATGCTCAGGTCAGTTTTTAATTTTGCAATTGTTTTTTATCAACTCCTTGCCCTGGAAAGGCTTTGCAGTGCCCATATACCCTGTGGACACCAGCAGCAGCAGCAGCAGAGTGGTCCACGGGGTCTAAGATTATGATGTAGTCAATATCCATGGCAGGCACCTGTGTCAGACACCAAGAAGCAAAAGCAGATCCTCCAACCAAAGTTTTGTCTGTGGCCTGAAACTGCCTTTTCCTCCTCCACTTTTACCATTGTCTCTCATCCTCCCCCTACACCTTCAAAAAGCACCAGCTCAAATAGCTTTCAGAGCTGGCTTTTAGGGATAGACAGAAGCTCATGCTAGCTCACCATTTCATTACATTATTTTTCTCTATGCGGTCTCAGGTCTGTCCTTACATCATCTATGAGCTTTAGCAGAGAGATGACATTTTTATCAAAAAAGAGAAAGTCGTCTAGGTTCAATAAAACTGAAAAGTACTACCAATCCCATGAAGCTCAGAAACTCAAATATTTGGTGTATCAAACATCAAACCCCTTTTGGTAGCTGTAGCCACGTGGGATGCCATTGTTTAATTAGTTGATGCATTTGTGCAATGATTTAATACAACTGAGCATTTCTACCCACTCCCAATAACCTATATGAGAACTAAAAAGTCCTAGAAAATGGTGACATTACTCACGTATTCAGTTAGTCAAAAAACATTCATTGAACCATTTCCATGTGTCAGTCTCTAGGCTATGGAAACAAAAGTAATTAAGTACTTGTCTTCAAGGGGATCTTCACTAAAAGAATTATGAGTGGGACAAACAGTGTTAAATAATTAAATGCATTCATAGGGTTTGTACAAAGTCCTAATAGAACGTAGAGAAGGGAGCTCCTAACTTATCAGGGAAAGGTACAAAGAATTTCCAGAGACACGTCACCTAATACTGTGGCACAAGATCAAGATCACGGTGTTCTGGACTCTCAGCAAACCTCTTACTAACCAGATCTAACCTCAACTACTCCAAAATCTCTACACAAGACTCTTCCTGCCTTTGCAGAAAAACAAAATCAAAAGAATCTGATCTGTTACTGCCTGAGTCTAGTTAAACATCTGCTAAACCAGTTTGGCATATACTGGTTCTAGATTCTTGAAAGTGTGGTTGTGTGGTAAGCCAGCAGCTACCTATCCAGAGGTGGGCGAACTTGCACGTATACCAAGGGGTGGGCATCTGTGCTTTTGAAACGCTGACATCTGGTCATATATATAGTCCAGATGAGGATGTGAAAACCGTGAGAAGTTTATCACCTTTTCGTGACTACTTAATTTTTATTATATCCTTTATCTAGAACCACTGAATAAATCAGTTCTGTGAGCAGAGTTAGAAGTCACAGCTCTTGAACCTCCAGTATGTACCTTAATATCAAATCTGTATGAGTCCTACAACAGTGTATCAGTTATCTCACCTCCCCCATCCCTTACTCTGACTCTATATGAAAAGATTTTGCAAATAAAATGTACCGATTATTTATTTAACAAAAGTGTATTTGGTGTCACTGTTTCCTAAGTACTGGGGTAGATGCTACGGATATAGAAGTAACCAACACAAAGATTCCCTACTTTGTGGAATTTACAGTTATATGGGGCAGACAGACTTTAAACAAGTATTTATAAATACGATGAATGCTATGAAAGGGAAGTACAGAGTACTGTGGAAGTGTCGAAAGGGCATTTGAAAAGGTGGTTTCCTCTGAAAAACCAATGTGGGAAAGTGAGATTTCACATTAAAATGAATAGGGCTAGAATTGTACGCTTCATTTTTTAGAGGTCATGTTGTGAACGGCTGTGCTTCTTACACCAGGATACCCAGGAGGGATCTAGAAAGCCACAGGATAAACACAATGCATATTTCTGGGGCTTGAGTTTCACTTAAAGATTTGGGAAAACAAATATATTTTATATTAAAACAAATATAGATATATTAAGGAGTAGACTATATGCATGTTAAAGATAAAAGATGAAACTTCAAAGAAATTTCACACTTGCTGTGATTCCCTTTGAACTACACCCCCAGAATCCCTAGGGGTATATATTCATTCTCCTCTGCCTTTAGGGATACTTTATTTTATTTTATTTTTTTTTCCTTTTTTTTTTTTTTTTTGCGGTACGCGGGCCTCTCACTGCTGTGGCCTCTCCCATTGGGGAGCACAGGCTCCGGACGCGCAGGCTCAGCGGCCATGGCTCACGGGCCCAGCCGCTCCGCGGCATGTGGGATCCTCCCGGACCGGGGCACGAACCCGCGTCCCCTGCATCGGCAGGCGGACCCTCAACCACTGTGCCACCAGGGAAGCCCGGGATACTTTATTTTTTAAAAAATGTTTAGCAAGCTGTAGAAAGAGCATGGAGTCAAACTTGGATTTGGGGCCTGGTGCCATTGAGAATAGCTGAGTAGCCTTCACTAAGCAAGGTAAACCTCTGTGACTCAGTTTCCTTGGGGATAACATAGAGATAATGTCTACCTCAACATTGCTGTGAAGATTTAATCAGATAGCAAATGGAAAATTTTCAGGGCACTGTTTGCTACAAAATAGGCACTCAATAAATATTAGTTACCTTTTCCCAGTATCAGTGAAATAGTTTCCTAACATTCTCATTGCTTAAACTCAGCACAGCTAGAATCACAGAAGGAACAACCAAAGGAAACAGGTTTTAGAAAGCCCCATGTTATGTTCCCATCTGTTTATCCATCAGCATAATAGCTACTGTAATAACAACTAACAAATGTGAGTGTATGTGTGGTGAGTCTGAAATGCTTGTAAACTGTAATTTAAGGAAACAAAACAAACAAACCTACCCATTTTCCATATGTTGGTATATTTTTACTCTGTTGCTATATTTAACCATTTTGTATTGATTATGACAGCAAAAAAAATGCCAAAAAACAGGACTGCATTCACTCCCCTTCCAAATGGAGTATAGGATTAAATAGCATAAGAGCTCTTGGTAAATTCTAAATCAGTATACAGTTGTAAAGTAATTATTTTATTATTATAAGGATATGCTAGTAAAGGGTTCTGTGGTTCTCAAAACTAGGTACTCCCGTATCCAAGCAGTTGGCATATTCATGGTTTTTTTTTGTTGTTGCGGTATGCGGGCCTCTCACTGTTGTGGCCTCTCCCGTGGCGGAGCACAGGCTCCGGACGCACAGGCTCAGCTGCCATGGCTCATGGGCCCAGCCGCTCCACGGCATGTGGGATCCTCCCGGACCGGGGCACGAACCCGTGTCCCCTGCATCGGCAGGCGGACTCTCAACCACTGCGCCGCCAAGGAAGCCCTCATGTTTTCTTAAACTGAGTTTTGACTGAATTTTGCTCGCTCCTTCAGTACCCTAAGTCCAAATAATGAGGCAAACTGAAAAGTTTAAGAAATTAGCTATGGATAAGAGAGGAAAATCTGATTATATCTTGCTCTTTTTCAAATAAGAAGATAGATAGATATAAGATTCATTGAATTTTTTCCCAAATATTTCATATCTAAAGTAGAATTAAATGTCTTAATATTGCAGCAGAATAATTAGTTTGCACTTGTTGCACCTAATGGGACGAAGGAAAAAGAAAATATATTAGGGTTGTATTTGTTCTCAAATCTCTATTTGTTACTTAACATATATTATTTTATAATTAAAATGCTGTGACATGAACTTGAGTTGTTGAGTAAAAGACTGCTTATCAGTATCTGTAATGAAGCAAATAGGAGAAGGCTCACTAGGAACGTGGTAGGTCTAAGCCATTGTCAACGGTGAGGATCAAGGTTGGTTCACCAGGTGTTAATCACACAGGCCCATTACCTGCATCAGAGAAGGTCCAGGGAGGTGATTCCCAGTGTAGATGAACACAGCTGCCTGCCAAGTTCTAAAAGATACAAAGGGAGGCTTCAGTTCCTTACAGTCCTCAAGATTGGAATCATAGAATTATGATCTTTCCATTGTCAAAAGAATCAAGAATTCTAAGTGCCCTAAGGAAAGATAGTAAGTAACTGTCTTTGAATTATTATAAATGGATAGATGCCTGATGTTTACTTAAGGTCTCTGATAGTGGTTATTCCACATTATTGCTTACTCGAAGGACTGAATTACTCTAGTAGCTAGATGTGGGACTGAAGTCATTGCCCACTTACCACAAGGGCAATCATAACAAATACATTAACTTCTGACCCTGACTTAGCCAATGTAAACAGAAACTAATGCCTGTATTTCCCTCATTACAATGTCGTCTGGCCAGCCTTCTCTGCTGAGGTTTTTCTTTTATGCCAGCCTCATGGGAAGATGTCATCTCACCACACGCCCCACTGATTTCAGTATTTGCAGTGGATCATGCACTCTTGCAGCAAATATCTGGCTGCTCCCCCAACTGGAAAGCTTCGCACTGAGTCCTCAGACCCATGGAGAAAGGCAGAACTTCTTTAGTAGAAAGTGAGGAGAAAGAAATGCTACACCTCAAGCTTCCATAGCTGTTTTCTCTACCCATTCTTTTTCATGGATATGTAAAGAACCAAGTTCTTTTACACGACTTTTGGGGTTTCTGGAAGCTCTTGAATTCATTTGGCAACTTCAGGAGTTTAAAACGAATACTGGAAGTTTCACTGTAGGTGCTTAATTTATATCTTTAATAATACTAAGATTCTTGGTTAATGTGCCTGTGTTTTCTGCACAAAAATACAGAAGAGATCTTTCCATTATTCTGTATCTTTGAGTACTTTTTAAAGTGAAATTGGTCTCCAAGGATAAAAAATAAGTGTGCTCTAATTCTGAAGCCTCAATACTAAATCCACACCTCTCTGGAAGACTTAGTATAAAAATCAGTTAGTGTTCTTTGGTTGTAAACAACAGAAACTGACTGTAGGTAACATAAGCTAAAAAGAACATCAGAGACCTAACAAAAACTGAACAACAAACCTTTAGAAATAACAACAGACAGGCAGCTCATTGAGATATAAAGTACCTGGATATGTCATCACACCAAAGGAATTTCCTGATAGAAACCAGGAAGCAAGAATGAATAATAGGTTAGTCATACATAGTCTGCTTTTTCGTTAGAGAATACAATATTCCTGACAGATTGTGTTGTAGATTTATTTGCACCCTCAATCATTCCACAAAATTTTGTGCTGAGTAGTTATTAATAGTGATCAAGATTTCTTAAGCATTAACCTCTAAATGCAGTTTTTTAACCACAATTGGGATTTTGGATGTCTATGGCATGCCATATCACCCTCTCCTTTATGAAGTCCCTACTTTCTTTACCAGAGTAATACTACCAAGTTAACAATTATTATGAGGAGAACCAAGAATCTTGCTTTCTCACAACCATAGGAATAAATCAATTAAAGCCAAGATTTTGATCACAGATATTCATTAAAATAGTGAATTAAATGAATGCCTCCTTGTGATTTTAACTCAGAGATTGATATAAAGTTTCACCAAAGTTTCTGAAGTGAATAACCTGCAACATGTATAAATCCAAAAGCTGTAACAGCATCTTTCCTTTATATAACATAGTTCTCTATTCTTGCAGTAACAACTAATGACTTCTTTCCTGAATGCCCATAGTCTCCAGGCTCTGAAATTCTCCAGAAGTGATTGGCATCTGCCTACATTTTCGATTACACTTGCTGTGTGTCCCAGATGAAGGCTTCTCCTTTTCACTTACATTTTCTTCTAATTTATTTTCTCATTTAGGAAAGGGCTCTGGAGAATAGCACAACTGAAATTATGTCCAGTTAACTTACAGTTCTCATGTTGTCCTTATTCTGCATTGGCAGTAATAAATCTTCAAGTCTTTATCATCATGTAGTTTGATCTCTGAGGCATGTGGAAAGTTGACTTCTTTTTAAGGTAGGTTAGGACTGTATTGATTGATACAGTTTAATTTGAACATCAATCCAACTGTCTACTCACTGTGGAGAAACTTTTGAGAGGTATGAACCTAGAAATTGTCAGGAGTCCTGGGTTTAACCAGATATGATTTTAGAGAGGTAATTTTACAGCCCTGAAATTTCAGTGACGGTGCCACTCATCTTACAAGGTGGTTGTGCAAATTATATGATATGATCTATTCACTCATTCATTCATTTATTCAACAATTATTATTCAAGCTCCTACTAAGCAGCAATCCCCGTGCTAGGCACTGGGAACACAGAAGTAAATAAAACAGACAGATCTTGCCTCAGGAAGCTTATATTTTATTGACAGAAGAAACATTAAACACATAAATACATATATAAATAGGATAATTTCAGATAATAATAGGTTATTTGATGAAAATAAAAACAGGGTAAAGGAAAGGGGGTGATGATAGCTAATTTAATGAGGATGGTTAAAGAAGACATCTGTGAGTAGATAACATTCGGATAGAGATGTGGATGATGGAAAGAAGCTGGCCAGGTAAAGGTCTGGGGAAACTGCTTTCTGACGTAAAGAAGAGCTAGTGAAAGGCTTAGGATAAAGAGCTTGGCGTGTTGCAAGGTTATGTGCCTGGAGCAGGATGGGCAAGACAATGAGCGGTAAGAGGTAACATGGGAGACATAAGCAGAGACCAGACATTGAAGGGTAATGGATTTTATTCTGATTGCAGTAGAAAACCATTGAAGGATTTCAGTCAGGGGAATAATAAGATTGAAGTATTAAAATCTTATTTTCTGCTGTTTTAGAACTGGGTGTAGAAGGCGAGAGTGGAAACTGGGAAACAAATTAGGATGATTTTGTCCCACTCTGGATTGCCCAGGGATTTAAATGTATGGCCATGTAAATAGTGAGAAGTGGTGTGATTTGGTATATATTTTGGAGGTAGAGTTGACAGGATTTTCTGATTAATTGGATACTGAGAAATTGTGTTGAACTGGGAAACTAATTGGTTGAATAGTGTTGCTAACTGTTACGTGGAATATTAGGGAAGAAGTAAGTTGGGAGGGTGGTGGGACTGGAGGAAAATAAACAAGTAGAATAAAAAAAAAGAATTTTTGGACATGTTAAGCATGAGACACCTTTTAACTATCCAAATGGAAATACCTGTATGAATCTAGGGCTCAGGGTAAGAAATGAGAGTTGGAAATACAATCAATAGTCATTGATATACATATAACAAGTACTAAATCCAGCCAGCCAGCCAGCCAGCTATCTGTCTATAATTTTTTCTAAGTATTTACCTTCTTACCACCTACCTATATAATTATTTTTGTTATTATAGATATTCAGTAAATGTGAGTGGAATCTGAATCACAAAATTGTATGAAATACAGATTCCACCATTTTTTTTTACATGTAATCCTTCAACCTTATGACATCTGAAGCCAAAAATGTAAGGTATAAATCTTTCTTAATATTTCCAAGAGAATCCATATTTGAACAACAACTGAGAAATAGCCATAATCTGGACTTCATTTTAAAGAACTAATTTATCTGAAGAATGTGTAGGGTTAGTGGTCTTACTGTTAGCTTAAATTTGTTTCTTTCTGTCAGGCTTTCTTTAATTTATCTTTAGGAGTAACATTTTGGAAAATAAACTTGGAGACCTGCTGAGGAAAGAGGAGAGAAAAAATTCAAAAATAATTGTCATTTTTTTAAAATAATTGCCATTTACAAGAAGAAAAGACTGCTTGAAAAACTTAAAGACGATTTGCCATAAGGTTCACATTATAGATGTACATGTAGAGAGACAGAAAGAGAGAGAATGAGAACGTTGATGGCACTGTACAATAAACACTTGGCGCTTTGGTTTGAAATACCTTTTATTTCTGAGACTGAGAACTGGAGGCTGGGAATGAGCAAGTGTGAAATGACTGAAAAGTAACCAGAAGGCTACAACTACAAAAAGAATAATACCATACTGATAAGCTGGGGAGATTTTTGTTAAGAAAACATGTAGTCGTTGGTGGAATTTTATTCAACTACAAAATTTCAGGCTTCTTGGATTCAGAGAATATAATGCTTGCTAATCATTTGGACCATAAGATAACATTTTAATGAGGATTACATGATTTCACTGGAAGGGAAAATGTTCTAAATCCTTCCACTCAAAATTGACGGCTTGTATTTAAAACTGTCTGACACATTCTAAAGTCTGAATATAGATTTAACAGTAAGCAAGCAAAGCTGGGTCCGGTTTTGTCAGAATTATTCTAGAACCACATTGTTTGATGTTAGAAGTCTAGATTTTTGTGGTAGTTCCCCTTCTTCACGCTAGGGAAAGAGATTCTAAATCATTGTAAGTAATGGAATCAGAAATAATCTTTCACACTTTGTTCCCAGCCTGAGCCCTATGGCCAAAAATTTTTCCCGTGCTGCCTGCACAGCATTTCCCAGGCTGCCTATCAGACTGTGAAAGCTTTTCCAGAAGAGAGGGCATAAGAGAAGAGCATCATAGGATGAGTATGCATAGGACAAGTCACATCAGGGCAAAAATGTAGACCAACATACAGCTGAAGAAAGGGACAAAGTATGGTTAAAAGGAGTCAGTCATAACTGAGGCAGTGAATATGAAAAACAAAGACATGCTCAGGGGCAGTAAATGGCAAAAATTAAGAGCTCAGGGTTTGGGACCAGATTGCCTCCCTCTCCCCTGGCTCTGTCCCTGAGTGGCTGTGTGACCTTGGACAAGTGGCTTAACACCTCTGTGTCTTGATTCCCCAACAATATAATGAAGATAATAGTAGCACCTACCTCATAAGCTACTGTGAGATTTAAAGGAGTGAGTACGTTATATAGATTTAAAATAGTACCAGGCAAGTAATACGCCCTTAATATTTAGCTTTCATTTTCAAAACCTAGGAAAGCTTAAGAATGAGTTAAAAATTTATGTGAGGTGAAGTTTAAAGTGATATTCACAGTTAGTCTTTATCCTTACCCAAGGACACTCTTAGTAGGAAAATACACACACACATAGAGTCAATCCAATCATGGGGCATGGGTGAGGTGGGGTGAGGAATACACTTAAGGAGCAGCCTCGTGTGTTTCAACCTAAAAATAATAACCAGAGATTAAAGAACTTAGTTATGACTCCAGAGGAAAAAGGAAAAGTAGAACTTTCTTCAGGACATGTTATTGATATTTTATGAGAATTTGATAAGGCAGAGCATTAGAGAGTGAATGCTAAATGTGTGCAGGTTAATAAAGACTTCACAAGGTAATAAGAATCCTGGACCCTGCACACACAGGTGCTCTAAGAGGCTTAGTAATTACTTAAATGAAAGGACACTGCTATTTCCACAATCACAATTCACATCTGGGGGATCACTTACGGTCGATAATGTTATTGATGCCATTCCATCTTCTGTAGCATGTTAAAAGCATCTTAGCTTTTAAAATGAAGATGCTTACAGAAGTTTCCTGTATCTTGTTCATTTCACCATCATTTCAATGAGATGTTTTAACCTTGTGTTTAAAACATTTTAAATACTAGAGCCTTCTCACGGAAAAGCTTTGTGGTCTAAATATAACATCAAAAATACAAATGCTAAGGCTTCCCTGGTGGCAAAGTGGTTGAGAGTCCGCCTGCCGATGCAGGGGACACGGGTTCGTGCCCCGGTCCGGGAAGATTCCACATGCCGCGGAGCGGCTGGGCCCGTGAACCATGGCTGATGAGCCTGCATGTCCAGAGCCTGTGCTCCGCAACGGGAGAGGCCACAGCAGTGGGAGGCCCGCGTACCGCAAAAAAAGAAAAAAAATGCTAGTAACAAAGAAATTTTAATAAAAACAAGGTAGGACTTAAGTTAGTGATTTTTTATTTTCATACTACTGAGGATGTTCGCATGCAAAATTATGATGTCTTGTATTGTCATCTTCAGGTGAATCTGGCAAATTTATGCTAAGTATACTAAGATATACTAACAATAAAATACTCCTTTATACTTGAAATTTTTCTAAATAATCTCCGCCAAAATTACATGACAAAATCATTACTCCCATGAGTTAATATATCGATAATTCATGCCCAATATCTCTTCATAGAAATAACTTAGGTAATAGCAAGGTAAATTTCCCCAATAATTTACTGTGTCAAGGGTCCCCAAGACCACCCCAGGTTTGATGTTTCCCTATAAGGACTTGTAGGACTCAACCTATAGTCACACTCATGAAGATTTATTACAGTGAAGATTTATTACAGTAAAAGGATAGAAAGCAAAATTCAGCAAAAGGAAAAGGCACATGGGGTGAAATTCAGCGGAAACCGGACACAAACTACCAAGAGCCAGTGGAGTCACAAAGAATGCAAGCGCTTAATTTCCTCATCCAAAGTGCTTAATTTTCCTCATCCTTAATTTCCAACAATGTGTGTGAAATTTTATCTACTAGGGAAGCTTGTTAGACACTCAGTGCCTGGAATTTTACTGGGGACTTGTCACATGGGTACCCTCTGCATAGCATGTACCAAAATTTCAGACTCCCAAAAGGAAAGCAGGTGTTCAGTGTAAACCATATTGTTTATATGAACAGTTTAGGCACAGTGAGCCTCTCTTATCATTTAGGGAAATTTTTATGTCAGTGTAGGGAGCTATTTGCCAGCCAAGTTGCTAGACACCAGCCCAGGAACAACTTTGCAACCAGAACTTTCTAAGGATAGCAGTCTCAGGCTCTCTTCTGCACATGCACCAAGATAAATTTTTCGACCAGTTTTTAAGACTGAGAAGGGAGTTTAGCTTTCCTGACGACTCTGAACTTGACTTGCCTAATGAAACTGTCAGAAATGGTAGCACGGCTCCATGATATAGGTCACTGCCAACTGACAAGTGTATAGGCTCTGCTAACGCATTTTATCACTGCCACCTAACCATTGCTTTTCTAATTTTTTTTTTCCTCTAAGGAACCATTACTCCCCATGACCCATTTTAAAGAAAAGAATCTGATGGAGCACTTAGAAAGATCAGAATCCTAGCTACCAAAACTATGTCTATCTAATTCTACTAAAGGGCATCTTCACAAATATAAAAATAAAGTGACAAATTTCTGTCAGAGATTTGCGAATCTTAAAGAAATTACAATCAATTCTTGTTTTTCTTCAAAATGTTGAGTTCCGAAACGGGAGACAAGAAATGTAGAGATCATTTTTGACACTCCCCCTTCTCACATTTATATTGTAAATTATTAAAGTTTGTCAGTGTCAGTTCCTAAAACATTTCCCAGATTGTCTACTGCTCTCCCCATCCACTCTGCAACTCCTGTCCAAGCTACCTTTATTGCATGATGCTATAGTGATATAGACTCCTAACTGACCTTCGTGTATCCCATTTTGATCCTGCCCTAGACATTTTCTATCTTACAGGCAGATTGATCTTTTAAAAACATGATCATCTCAGGTTTCCCTTCAACATCTTTCCATATATTGATAACAAAAAACACCCAAATTATTATCAGGTTCTGCATTATCTGGCCCAGACCAACCTTAGCAGCCTGACTTCATGCCTTGATGTCTCTTATTTTCTGAGTTACAGCTATAGAGGCCCTGTACAACCAAGAGCCTGCCCACCAGCTACTCTTGCCACCTCTTCCTTCTTTATTAGTTGATTTCTACTCATTTTCCTAGTCTTGACTCACAGTATTACCTCCTTGGGGGATTCTTTCCTATGTTGCATATCTCTATTTCTAAAATATAAGCTACCCGACAAAGGCAGGGATTCCTTTCATCTTGTTTATTGCTCTATCCCCAGTATCTATCACAGTGCCTTACACTTACTAAATGCTGAATAAATATAGGTTGAACGAATGACTCCATCAATATCCTTTATTCCCTATGCTTCACAGTCCTTAGTATGTCACTAAGCATAATCAAAACAGACCTAACAAATACAGGCAGATTACTTACTATGTACATGGGTGCAATCTCATGGGATTTCAAGTTTCTGCTCAGAATGCAGTATTTTCTATTTGTTGTTGTTTTTGTGTCAGTTTTGTGTTTTAGTGTTTATAAAGAAAGACTTCTCAGAGACACCTAAAAGAGATGATAGAATATAATGATTAGAAAAAAAGGGAGGAAGCACCTTTTTTATCACCTGCATCCTGCTGTGTGCAAAGCCTAAAGTATGTGTGTGTTTTTCCACATTTTCTACCAAATGTTTAGATAAGTTTTATCTCTCTTCCTCAATGAGCCACTTCTACCACCTGAGCCAGATATATAGTATGCACCTGTGGGTCCTTCTTAGTTCCCATCTAAAAGGACATAAAAGACATAATTATTTCCTTTGATTATCAATTGCAATCTCATTTCACTTAGGACTTACTCATAGATGTTGAACTATGAGTGTTGCCTTTATTTCTCTGTCTGTATCATCTTCCTGCTTATTCATTTTGAAGACCAAGGTGTTTAGAAATTCTCTTCCTATTGTCTTGGATAAAGCTGAATTAGAAATGTTTGAGTTTAGTCTTTATACAAGTGTAATTCATAAATCAAAATATTGCTAACTGTAAAGCATAAGTTTTCATATTTGTTGACATTAGAACAGTGTATAGCTAGTGTTCTCCAGAGAAACATAACCAGTAGGATATATATCTGTATAGAGATAGATAGATAGGCAGATGAGATTTATCATAAGAAATTGGTACACACAATTATGGAGGCTGAGAAGTCCCCACAATCTGAAGTAGGCAAGCTGAAAACCCAGGAGAGCTGGGGGTGTGCTTCCAGTCTGAGGGCAGGAGAAGACCAGAGTCCCAGTTCAAAGATAGTATTGCTGAGAGAGAGCAAATTCTTCCTTACTCTGCCTTTTTGCTCTATTCAGGCCCTCAATGGTGTCCACCTACATAGGGGAGAGCAATCTGCTTTATTCGGTCTACCAGTTAAAATGCTAATTGCATCCAGAGACATCCTCACAGACACACCCAGAAATAATGTTTGACCAACTACCTGGGCAAGTCAAGACAAAACATAAAATTAACCGTCACAAATAGCATCTTCCTAGATGTTCTAGTTACAAAAATATAAAGTCTTGCCCTTCCTTTCTCTTTCTGCCAAATAAGAAGCACATAATTAGTTTGTTCAATTATGTAATACAGCATTGGTTATAACCCTGAAAATCTACCATACCTATTACCCAAAGCACACTTCCCAGGACTTTTCTTACCTGACATATAAAATCCAACCACAATGTTATGCTTACACAGCATTTTCAAAGGTTTTTCTTGGGGCTCTAGTTTTCATTTCATGTATGTGACAATTAGCTCAATACCATGGCCACTTGTTTTTCATGACTGGAAACCTTTTGATATGTTAAATGATATGACTGACCTATTTCCCAACTGTAATAATACTGGTTATTACAAGGTGATGGGTAGGAATTATTCACTGATCACACCATAACAATAGATGGATATAAACACCTATACTTATTCTCCTCTCTCAATTATTTTGTACTTTGTTGCTATGCTTGAACCTGACAAATTACTCAGAGCATGAATTGCATCATTTTTTGGTCATTACTGGAGCAGTACAGCTGTATTGGAAATACCTCTAAATGTTTGTATGGTAAAGAACTTGGCCTCACCCAAAGATGTCTAGCATTTGTCCTTAGCTCTTGGGAGGCAGTCTGTAAACCCTTGAAATTTCCTGTGTGATTGCAGTGTCTTTGTTACTCATGATTTGCCCCTCTACCCACATATGATAGTTTGTGCTAAGGAGGTGACTCATGGTGAAGCACTCTGGCCAGCTGATATCGACCTGGCCTCTGAGGAAAGGGATGGCTGAAGACTGAGGCCAATCACATGGGCAATCAATCAGTCAATTATGCCTATGTAAGGAAGCTTCAATAAAAACTCTGGACACCAAAGCTTGAATGAGTTTACCAGATTAACAATACTCTGCATGTTGTCAACTGTTGAAGCAAGGAGAGTAAAGTGTCCTGAGAACAATAGAAGCTTCATATGGGGAGCATTCCTAGACTCTGCCTTATGCATGTCTTCCTTTGGCTGGTTCTAGTTTGTATCCTTTCCCTATAATGAACCATAACCATGAGTGTAATAGTTTTCAGTGAGTTCTGTGAGTCCTTCTAATGAATTGTCCAACTTGAAGGTGAGTTTTGGGAATCCCACCAAACTTGTAGTTGCTGTCAGAAGTGAGTCTTGAGAACTGTGCACTCAGAATTTGCAGTTTGCTACAAATGGCATTAAACTGCAAATTCTGAATGCACAGTTCTCAAGAGATTCTCATACTAAGTCATGACAGAGAAAGACAAATATCATATGATATCACTTATATGTGTAATCTAAAAAAAAGGCAACGAGTAAACTTACCTACAAAACTGAAATAGAGTTACAGATGTAGAAAATAAACTGATGGTTACTGAGGGATAAGAGAGGGGGAGGGATAAATTAAAAGATTGAGATTGACACATACACACTACTATGTATAAGACAGAGAACTAATAAGGACCTACTGTATAGCACAGGGAACTCTACCCAATACTCTGTAACGGCCTATATGGGAAAAGAATCTAAAAAGGAGTGGACATATGTATATGTGAATTTGCAGTTTGCCTGATGCCAGGTAATATCTAAAAGCAAAACAAAACAGAAAAACGTTATCCTGCATAAATAGTACAAATATGGGGAAGCATGTATTATGGTATGGTACACATGTATTATGGTATGGTACACATCAAGGAATGAAAAAAAATTCCTTAATATCACAAATTAGTAAGTGTTATAGCCACAGGGTGCCCCACAAAGAAATCCATACCATGCAGCCTTTTCTGATATATACTTTTAATTGCCATCTGTTAATTTGCTTCTCTTTGTCTCACAGTATTTTTTAAACAAAATTTCATAAAGATTTACAGGAGGCTGTGAAGCAAAGATTTATTGCCTAAAAGTTTGAAAAAAATCAGTATCTATTAACATCTTTACCCCAATACCTTGGTTATATTCATCACCATTGTCTATTTCTCAACACATATTCTGGCCCTAACTGACTATATAATGTTTTCTCATTCCAGGGCTTGACATACATTTTCATTTCTTTCTGAAATGATTGCCTTTCCCATTCTTTGTCAGATTGACAGATACCCATCTTTTGGGTTTAAATTTAATTTAGGTTTTTATATATTTATTTATTATAATTTGTAATTATATTTCTGTATATATATATGATTTATATCTGTATATATATATATATATTTGACTACTTAACTATAAACCTTTGTCTGTTTTATTCTCCATTATATCTTAATGTGTTTTATATAATACATGAACCATAAGAGATGCTATTAAAAAAAACTTACCTGTCTTAACTGTGATCTTTGCAAACTGGTTTTGGGGGTGTAAGATATTTGGTTGACAGGACATAAGGAATAATGAGTTGGAAAGCTTAGCAATTGTTTGTCTCCAGAGTTGAAGAGATGGGTGAAACAGCAAGCAGAAAATGCCTGCAGAAGACAATAAAGAAAGGGGTTTGGGAGTCTATACACTCTTTTGAGGTAAGACGACTAGAAATCCAGCACTAGGTCCAATTTGACTGAGACAGACAGAGGGTGCTTAAAGAGCTTCTGGGCAAGAGATTCATAATAAAACAGCAAAAACTCAATGTGAGGCAATTGCTGTTGGAATCAGTCCATTTGGATCCAGACTGTAGTGGGTAGATTGGGTACATTGTTCTTTCCCAAGGCCTGGAGCTGAGAAAAAGAGCCTGTCTTGGGCACAAATCCAGCTAAAACTATGAAATAAGACTTCAGTGTTAAACCAGAGCAAGCTAAATTCTGTGACAAGATGTGTGCACTTATCCTTTACCACCTGTTTATAATTTGTGCCCCAATATTAATCATGCAAAAGGCAATTTTTTAACTCACTCAGACCGTCTCTCAGTTTCCTTATAGCACCAAGCTCATAACCACCCAGGAACTTGCACATGCTCTTTCCTGTCTAGAACATCCCCCTGCCTGTCTGCTTAACTCTTATTCATCCTTTATGCCCCACATTCCATACACTCCTTTTAAAAGACTTTCTCCATTTCACCCAATTTAAACCAGTGCACTGCTGACTTTATAACAGAAAGTCCTGATTAGGCATTTATATGCACTATTCTTATATAAATTCACGACAATTTATATACATTTTTGTGTTTGTTTGTTGAACAACTTGTCTCCCTACTAGATTATTAAGGTTAGTATTACAAGGTTAGAGTTTATGTTTATTTTGTTTACAACTGTATCTCTAGCACTTAGCACATTGACTGATACACTGAGTAATAAATACTGATTGAATGAATGAATCCCAGTCATGAATGTGTACTGGGCTAATAATCCCATATGGAGAAGGAATGAAAAATTGTCAGAGGCTATGGGTACAAAGTCTCAAACACATATGGAAAATTCCTACTAAATCTGAAGTGATAAGATAGACAGTCAAGCATGGCTACTTTTCTGCTGTGGGCACCTTGACAGTTTCAATATAGCTTAACTATGCTATGTTTTCTTTAAATATAATCATATTTTTTAGACTGTGAGTTCATGTTAATTGGTCTGGTTGCAAATTAGTAAGTGCATTATGTCATTTTTATAGTGTACTATCCAAAGAAGAGAGTCTGTCAGATGGAAATAGAGTAAATTTAATTAATCCCACTAAACAAAATCAGATGATCCAGAAAAAGGCATATTTTGAAAGAGGTTTCACTTATGCTGATAAGTAAATTGCCCTGTCAGTGTCCATTAATTTTAGAAAAGAAGAAAAATAAAAGACCCCATGAGTGCATATTAAGTTAGATGATTTTTTAATCATGTTTTTCAAAAGCAATAGGCTAAAGGTGTGGAATAAACTTGATCCTCTTGATTTTTTTCTTGAATAACCATATACCAAATATCTGCTTTAGTTACCTGTTGTCATAAAGCCCACATTGATTTCTGCCAGCATTGGTGAACAGCCAATAGTGGGTGGAACTAATGGGGCCCTACCTTCTGTAATTAGAGATGCCATCTAACTTTGTTACTGCCTTAGATAAGTTCTTAACTGAAATCGCTTACATGTGATTGTTACTGTTAATGGGAAAGGATATTAAATACGGATTATATCTTTCATAGTCTAGCTAGCTGGGCATCTTGGACTTAATACTCCCCATCTGTGACCCTTTACAATACATTAAGCACACCTTTTCAGCAGCAGCCCTATTACAGTTAATCATGCTGGGGAAGAGATTACACTGAAAGTATTAGCAAGACACTGACATTAACCAAATGCTAGTCAGATGTGTCAAGGAACAAAGAGCTAAGTCTAGACTCTGTATTTTGAATGGACTTTGAGCTTTTAAGTCAATGGTGTATGAGTCTTTCCATCCATCAATATGGGGATTGCCGGACTCTCAAATTACAGTGATATGTAGCCTCATGTTTTGTTAGTAAAACTACAGTAGTCAGCTCATCTACCTGCTTAGGAAATTTCAATGCAAATTTTTCTGTTTATTTCTCTGTAATGTGCATATCCTTTCAATAAAAAGCAATATGCAGTACATACATGGAGTTGCAAGTAATAAAAAAGTCTTTAAAATTCTTCAGGAAAAAAATAAGTCAAATAGTAAGTATAGTGATAATCTTAGCAACATATAGAATGCACTGTAATACTACTTTTCGTTTTTGGAAACTCCATTGCCTCCTGTAAAAATTAGATAGATGATATATAGCCTTAGGTATGAAAAATGTAAATGTTAATGGGAGATAATCAAATGTCTGGGAAGATCATGTTTCTCAGAGCCCAGAAACAGAAAAGAGAGGAGACAAAGTTACTGTGTAAGAACCGGGAAACTGGGACATGCCTGTGTCATGGATGATTGTTAAGTTGAATCATTCTTGCTTAGCTTTATACAGTAAAATGATGAAAGGTCTGAAGGGTGGGGCTGATGGGCAAGTCTGCCTTATATTGAGGTTAGCCCGAGGTTCAGAAGTGAGCTTTGTAACAAAGAATAAATGTTCCTGTGGTTCAGTGTCGGACATAGGCCAAGTGTAGAGGGGAAGTTGATTTATGGAGATTGTAGATTTGGGACTATTTACAAAGAATATGTTACTGAAAAGATTCTAACCTATCTACGTGTAGCTTAGAGCTTCATCAGTTCTCTATACTTCATTAGTAAACTGCAGAGCCTATTCCATAGAGTAACTTTAGTTCTTCTCAGGGAATCCTTTATTACATTTGTAGGGTCCTAAATTTTAAAAATACATTCCATCGTTGCTTTGTGTATTTAAAACCTTAATATTTAGATAACCTTTTTCTCAAAATTTCTACTCCTAGTAATTATTATTTTTATTCATAAATTATTAGATAACACATATATGGTATTTACCATGAGTCAAAGTCTACATACTTTATGTACATCTAAAACCTCAATTAATTCTCTTTTAAAAAAATTTTATCGAAGTATAGTTGCTGTACAATATTATATGTTACAGGTATACAGTATAGTGGTTCACAATTTTAAAGGTCATACTCCATTTATAGTTATTATAAAATATTGGCTATATTCCCCATGTTATATAATATATCCTTGTAGCTTATTTTATATATAATAGTTTATACATCTTACTCCCCTACCTCTATATTGCCCCTCCCTCCTTCTCTCTCCCCACTGGTAACCATTAGTTGGCTCTCTATATCTGTGAGTCTGCTTCTTTTTTGTTATATTCATTAGTTTGTTGTGTTTTTTAGATTCCACATAAAAGTGATATCATACAGTATTTGTCTTTCTCTGTCTGACTTCTTTCACTTAGCATATTGCCCTTCAAGTCTATCCATGTTGCTGCAATTGGGAAAATTTTGTTCTTTTTAATGGCTGAGTAGTATTCCATTGCATATGTATACACCACATCTTCTTTACCCATTCATCTGTTGATGGACACTTAGGTTGCTTCCATACCTTGGCAATTGTAAATAATGCTGCTATGAACATTGGGGTGCGTGTATCTTTTTGAATTAGTGCTTTCGTTTTTTTCATATATATACCCAGAAGTGAAATTGCTGGGTCATATGGTAGTTCTATTTTTACCTTTTTGAGAAACCTCCATACTGTTTTCTGCAGTGGCTACACCAATTTATATTCCCGCTAGCAGTATACAAGGGTTCCCTTTTCTCCATGCCCTTGCCAACATTTGTTATTTGTGTTCTTTTTGCTGATAGCCATTCTGACAGGTGCGAGGTGACATGATGATTTGACTTTCATTTCCCTGATGATTAGCATTTTTGAGCATCTTTCATGTGCCTGTTGGCCATCTGCTAATTCTCATAGCAACTCTATGAAATGGTCACAGTTACATTTCTTTCAGGTAAAGAAACTGAGACATGGAAAATTCAGGTAGCTTACCTAAGATCACATAGCTACTGGCACACAAGGCTGTGAACCCAGAGGTTCTGGTTCCTGGGGACTGTGCTCTTATGCTCTAGAGAATATTGCTTCTTATGAGGATGGGAATACCAGCTAACTAAAATGATGAAACCATCTTAGATGCAACGGCTGGGGCTTTGTTAAGAAAGTTATGGCATATCTACATAATAGATGAAATAACATTATTTTATGCTATGGAACATGCTCACATTATATTGATTAACCAGAAAAGTGACTTTCGTCATGGAGTACAGTTACTGTGGAGCAGAATCCCTAGCTAACCAGCAAAGAACATGTAGCATGAACAAGAAATAAGTCTATATTGTTTTAAGCCATTGAGATTGTGGATTGCTTGTTACTGCAGCATAATATAGCCCATCCTAACTAATAGAATGAAAAACAGCAATGCTCTAAATACAAAACAGAATCTGAGGAAACAACCTGAGTGTAGTGGTGAAGATGGATCCTAACCACCCAAATGGATTATACTGGAACAGAAAAGGGCACAAATGCACTTTAATTCAGTTGTCTACCTTTGGAATTACACACCTCCATTTTTAAGCACCACCTTTTAACTGTTACTGATACTTAAGCTTCAGTCTTCTTGTCTGAAAAAGTGAATAATTTACTGTGAGAATTCAATGGAACAAAATATGTAAGCCTCTTAGCACAAAGTCTAGCACACAATAATAACTCAAACCATAGTAGCTTTTTTCATTCATGGGGTACCATCCTAGCAACATGATAGAGCAACAGGTTAGACCTAAAATTGTCCTGAGAGATCAAATTTCTATTGTCAGACAAGGACTCACTTGTTTTCACTTCTTTTAGTTACTTTTAGATTCTGGACAAAAAAAGGTGAGAGCTGGAGAGGCTTGCTCTCATTGTTTAAGGTAAAGCGACTGCAGCCTTTCACATAATCCATATTTCACAAATAAAGAAACCAAAGTTCTTTAGACAAAGTCAAATGCCAGTAAGCCAGAACTCCTAATTTCTTTTTGTTAAATATTCACATTATGAGACATTTTTATTTAATACCTAATCTCATCAATTCCAGAGAGTTATAACTTGCCTGAGAGGATAGTATCCCTAAGATGTCACAGAAAAAATCATGAAAAGTATCTGCAGTCCATGGAGCTTCACCAGGTGGCCACAGATGGTTCTGACCATCAGAAAATAACTGGTGTTGAAGAATAAACTGCCTTCTTTGATTGAGCTCTCCCATATTGTGTGTGTAATAGATGAGATTAAGCTTAGTCTGAACAATACTAAATTCTGGAATCCTTGTTGGCTTCATTATACCTTATAACTAAAAACAAACAAGCAAACAGAATAACTTACGCTAACAAGATCGGCAAGTCTGAGGAGGGCTATATGTTGTGTATGACAAAAAACAAAGCAGTAGCAAAGAAATGAGAACCTATGTTAATAAGGTAAAATGAATCAAGTCTTAACATGAACTCTGAACAATCTGATAGAGATGTCTTTAAAGGCTATACGGCAAGGAACAAAATTCCATTGGCAAATTCTGCTTTCCCCAAGGTTTATATTACCATCCTTCCTAATGAAATGTTTTATCTCGAGAGTTTATTTCTCATTAAATATTAGTGAGGAAAACATTTATATCTTATAATTTTGAGATAAATTTGCTTGGAGTATTTAGGTAGATCCTATACATATTTAAGAGAAGAAATGAGATCGATATCTATATACATTCCTATCTACTAAAAAGAAAATGCCTTCTTACTTCTCAAGGGGTCCTTTACAACTGCTATTTTAAGCTTAGTAGCTTGAACTCCTATAAAACAAAATTAACTCTGCCACTGGAAATTTAAAGAGATCATGTCCTTACTTTGCTTATTTATAAAGCACACCCAGGTATTCCTAGTGTCTTTTTTATTTCTTTTGAGTTTATACACACAAAAAGAGATTGTTGGCAAAATAAATTTAAAACTTAGATATTAAAATTATTGTGCAAGGTAACACAAGTTAGTTGCTTTCTCTGTATTTTTACACTGAAGTCAAATTCAATTTTACGTATGTAATTCTCATGTTATTATAAGTCTAGTTCTTGTTTATTACAGAAAACAGATCTCATGAGCAGCATTATTTAGATTTTTATTAGCATATTAAAAAGCACAGATTCTTCCCTACTATCTACAATTTTGAATAATCCAATATTTTTCTATGTCGTGTGAGTTCTAAGCTTTGCTTTTTGAAATCCTTGAGTTTCAAAGAAATATAAATTTCCTGAAGAGGGATTATTAAAATATTGTGGTATTGCCTAATTATCATCACTTTTATCTCCTTTATACTATAGGTTATGGGGGTAGATTCTATCCTATGGGGTTTGTTCCTCAAATTGATCACCCTAATAGATAGTAGATAGATAGACAGATAGATAGATAGGTCACTTGGCTCTGATTTTATATATTTCACTTGTCTCTGATTATTCTATTGAAATAATATTTTTAGGAAGTAGCAAATAAACAAGAAATCAATCCCAGATATTGCTTATTTTTATACCCCACTATATTCTAATTTTTGAGAATGCCTCATAATTAAATATCTAATTCTGTTATGTTTATAAATTTTTGTAATATCATAAGACTTCTTCCTCTTTCTACTTAATATGTATGATGTAACATAGAGTATTTTTTAAATCCATTATTTTGGTTTAAAACATCGTTTAGAATGAAGCAATGAAAGTCTAACATTTGTTTTACTCATATCATTTCAAAAAGGTTAGTAATGTAATTAAGAGAACTTGCAAATGTAATTTAGAGTTCATTGATTATATTATAAATCATTTATTTAAATGAAAGCATTTATATTTTACCTAACAGAGTATCTTTTCTGGCATTGTGGACATGTTAATGATTGGTATGCAGCCTTAAACGTTTATTCGAAACAGAAAATAATTGCACATGTGTGCATAACACAGGCAGAAACAAGATTCCTATGAAGTAGATATTTCCAAATCAACAATTATTACCAGTGTTTTTTTATCTGCAGCCATATATTTCATTACATAGAAAAAGGGAGAGTAGTAAAGATAACACAGAAATGGAAATTCAATCACACAGTTAAGATATATAATTCTAGTTTGAAAAACTTGCTTCTTGGTCACAGTATTTTGGAAAATAATTGCAGGAAGAGTAAGGCTGTTTCCAGGATGGCTTCTGTGTGGGAAAAAAAAACACTTCCTCTGTGTTTCTCCTTTATTCTCACACTACTACCACGCTCACAACACTTCTAAAACCAGACCACACCAAGCAATTCTCTGTGATACCAACTAGGTGTCCTACAATATAATTCAGTTTGGACACTGTCAACTTGGAGATAGCATCAGATCCCACAGGTTAAAAGTACTCAGTCCCATAAGACTTCCTGCCACCCCCCAAATACTTCAGAGGCCAAACGCAAGCCCCAGGTTGTCTCCTGTATTTCTGACCAAACAGCTATAAGCCAGAGTTCCCACAATCCCCTTCTTGAGTGCTAGAATGACTCACAGAACTCAGGAAAACACTTACTGGTTTATTATATAATAAAGAATATGATAAAGGTTACAGATGAACATCCAAATGGAAAAGATGCATTGGGCAAGGTATGGTGACAGGGCTTGGAGTTCCATGCCCTTGCCAGGCGTGACACCCTCCCAGCACCTCCACATGTTCAGCAACACAAAGCCCATACTATTGGGATTTTTTATGGCAGTTTCATCATGTAGCCATGATCAATTATAAACTCCATTTCCAGCCCCTCAACCCTTTCTGGAGAGCAGAGATAAACCTTCCAAGCTTCTAATCATAGCTTGGTCTTTCTGGTGACCAACCCCATCCAGGAGCCCACCAAGAGTCATCTCATTAGAACAAAAGATTCTCCTATCACCCAGGAAATTCCAAGGATTTTGGAACTCTGTGTCAAGAACCAGGGTAAAAGACCAAATTTAGAATAAAAGATTCTCCTAGTATTCTTATCACTTGGGAAATTATAAGGGTTTTAGGAGCTCTGCACGGGGAACTAGGGACAGAGACCAATATATATATTTTCTATTATTTCACAACCTCCTTCCAAGAAATTTGTTGAGAATTTTAAGCTCTCAATACATGGATCTGGAACAATTTTAAAGGAACAACATTTATGTTTTTGTCTTTTCTCTGTTTCAACAGAGTGCTGCATACATATCTCTAAGATCTGGTGCAGTATTGTTATTACTTATTCTGATGTCCATTTGACTTACTATATTTTATAGCCCTTAAGCCCAGAAATACATTTTGATTGTGCTTTTAATCAGTGGTATACCTAGCATATTTGACACCTGGAGCAATAATTGTTTAACACCTTCCCCCGCATTTGACAAAATTATTTTCAGTAACATTCACAAAATGCAACAAATATATATTTTTTCTGTAAACTAAATTTTCCACTTACCAACCAAAAATATTACACCTGGCAATTTGCCCTCTATTTCACTGATTTAAATTTTAAGAACAAATAAAAAGTGGCCATATAGGAAAAGAAGATTTTAATCTGTGCTAACTCAAGTTCTGTTTCTTCATTTTTACAGTGTGCTGTCTTTATTTAGAAACAGTAGTTTAAATGAAGGAATATATAGTATCAACAAAGCTTCGAGATTCAACTGAGTGGAGTTTCCCAAATTAAATTCCACATAGATTAGAATGTCAGTTAAAGGATAAGTAATAGAAATGTTCTAATTTGAAGAATATATGTTTGTAATTGTACTATACACACACACACACACACACACACACACATATACGTATATATATAAATTCAACAGTAGTTACAGCCTAACAGAGCTCAGAGAAGCCTGCTTAGACCAGAAAAACTGTCCAGCTCACCCAGGGAACTGTGAGCTACATAAAGTGATTGTTGTTTTGTGCCACTAAGTTTAGAAGTAGTTTGTTACACAGTAAAAGCTAACAAATACAATATTTTTAGGAAATTTCCAAATGCCTCGCCAATACTGGTAGAGCTAACAATTCCATTCAAAGAGGAAGTTTGTTTTAAACTTAAAAATACTGACATATAGGCACAGCTTGTTCTTCCACTACTACCTCTAATTGCTGTTTTTTTCTAATAAAACTGCAGAAACCATACGCTGTTTGGCAATGTGATGAGCACAGTTATGGTCAAATTCTATCAGGAATCTTTGGGAAAATATGACACATGGGAACACAAGGGCACATTGATTGAATTTTTAAGTGCTGGGCATTGAGCTAAGTACCTCCCATGCATTACCTCATTTACCATTCAAAGAATGTCTTATTTTTAATCTCCACTTTAAAGAAAAAAAAATGAGACACAAACAGTCTAAGTTACTAACCTAAGATAACCCAACCAGTAAGTTAATGAACTGGGATCCAAATGCATATTTGTCTGACTCAGAAAATGTTTAAATATTTTGCAACCTGCAAAACATCTTACAGTTTGTGTAAATACCTAAGACTACTGGAGCTTAAAGAGATTTTTAAACTATGTAACAACATTTTTAAAGATGAAGAAACAATAGAGAAGTTAAATTCAAGATTTTATAGCTAGGGAGTGGCACAGCAGGAACTAGAAGGTTCATTGTAGGAAATTAGATTCTCGAGTCTAACATGGTTGAATATGATTCCTATATACGGTGTACTTTGGGTCTCAGCTTTTGTGTAACCAGGACGGAAGGTGATAGAGGGTTGAATTACAGGTGAGGGTGGCAGTGATACAGAAAATACTCCATCAAAACTTTTGAGGCTGGCAATTACCAATTTCCCTGCTAATATTCTAGCATCAGGTCATTGTGTATCTAAGGAAATCTCAAATTCCTTGGGTTTCTAACTTAAAGAATTTTCAAGGAGACAATGATATGAGCAGTTCCCTAAACCTAGCAATACACTTACTCTCTTTTCCTTTTTTGGGATGAAAACACAGTTGATATTTTGACTTGCAAGGTTAAAGCAAATTCAAACAAGATTTTCTTTAATCAGTTCAAGAAGAACTAGAACCAGAATTAACTATTTTAAAGAAAACATTTGAAAAGACTCCTTTAGTGTTTGGGAAAATGAAATGTCAGTACCAGTGTTTTGGCACCAGAATGTCTCTGATTAAAGAGCAAATAGAAGCTTTCTTATCTGACTTTCAATCACCTATCCCAGATTTCTAGATTACCTCTGATATTATGTTCTTAAATTTTTCTCTCATGGTCTGATCCCTATTTAAAATATTATGTTTGGTAGTATAATTCATTTCAAGTAGGAGGAAGAATTGTATGATTTAGAAGTTTAATATTTAGAAGAGAATTTTCTTCCTGATCTTATCCACTACTTAAATTATTTTACATGTTGTGTTGAATATACCATGAATAAGGCAATGTTGTAATCAAAAGGTTACGTTGTCTTTGGAATCATAAATATGTAAAAAACACATGCTATGCTCAGGCACTGGAGGATCAAGTATCCACCAGCCATATTTTTTCAGACTTTGGTTTGATAAACCTATCAGTCCCTTTCACACTGAGAACCTCCTTGATAGAAAATAACATGGCTTGTCCCACCCTGCTAACCCTGTTCTATTTTCTTCTTTGCGGCATCTATCATCATCTCATATACCATGTATTTACTTGTTTATTTGTTAACTCCTTATGTATGTTCTATGAGGTCAGCAATATTATCTGAGGTCAGCTCTTAGGATAACTTCTCTTCTAGAAGACATCTAGTGCAGCAGTTATTATCTGATATCACTATATTCTCAATGTCTAAAAAGGTACCTAACACATGTCTAAAATAGTGATCAACAAATATATTTGAATGATGAATTAATACCTTTCTACTTTTCCTAGTTACATATATAAAACCTTGTAACGTTACTTAAACTTTTAAAACTTCAGTTTCTGGAATAACAGATTAAAAGTGCAAACTGTGTTCCCCAGCTTCTGTTGCATGATATCTAGTCCTACTTATGGTTTTTTCATGATACGTGTTTAATATGTATAAGTCTACTGCATGCATCTTCTATGTTCTTTCCCTTCACTTGCCTTCCCTTGCCTTTCCTTGCCTTCCTTTCTGTCCCTCTCTCTCTCTAATCTCAGTTGTTGCCTTGAGTACTGGCAGATGAGCTGCTCCCAGTAGGTTTCTATCTCCCACCAGGCCGGCCCCTGCTATTCTGAGAATCGCCCCCAGCTCCCAACATGCAACTAAAGTTTTGTGTCTGGACTCTTAGGATGACTTCTCTTCTAGAGGACATCTAGTGAACAAGTTCAAATACAATCCTAGCAACTTTGATCCATCTTCTTATCAAAAATCCTTGAAACGAAGTGAGAGATACAATTTAGGGTGACCATCCCCCACTCCATTTTCCTGAAACTCCTGGGAGATTGTAGGCAGCAAATGAATGTCAGTTTCTGCCCAGAATCTAGAATGGAAGTATAGTTACCTTGGATCTAAAGAGGATTTGAAAATTATTTATTCTCAGTTAATATGTGATAAAACTGAAGCAAAAGCCAAGGGACAAGCTTAAAGTCAGTTAGTGAGTAGCGGGAGCAGTGACATTTGAGACTAAATAAGGTAAGTGTAGAGGGATAGAGATTTTGAATTATTGATGTGAGTATGTGTGTGTATGTGTATGTGTAGTGTGAGTGTGTGTACTTTATTGGAGTTTGCTTCTACCCTCTGATCCTCCCCTCTATTTGGTCAGCAGCGTGTTCAATAAGGGAGGAAATTACATAGCAGAAAACAAAAAGGGAACAGATTTATAGCTCTTGTGTTTTAGAAGCCTAAAGTTTAGGCCTAGGAAATGGGAGACATGGGTGGGTGCTTAGGCAAGAGACTTGGGAGAATGTGCATTGTGTAAGAGAACAGTCACCTCTCCTAAAACTAGAGAGACATCTTTGGTTTCACAGGAAGGTTGAGAGACAGAAGAGAATCTGCCTGAGGATGGAGAGGTCAGTGGTGCCCAGGATGTGGCAACAGGAACTGCTGGGACCACATGAACAGGACCAAAATCAGCATCCAGAGGTGGAGAGAGCACTA
Source organism: Delphinapterus leucas (assembly GCF_059928025.1). Lineage (NCBI taxonomy): Eukaryota > Metazoa > Chordata > Mammalia > Artiodactyla > Monodontidae > Delphinapterus > Delphinapterus leucas. The sequence continues at coordinate 74,083,156 of NC_143139.1, forward strand.
ACCTCACCCACCCTCATATCCCAGCAGCTCTGTGGAGGAAATGCTGCGAACTCCCAACGGGCATCAAAAGTGTTTGGGCTCAGGACCCACCTTGACTGCCTTCCCATTGGTATCTAGATTCAACTGTGGACTTTGCATATTCATCATTAGGAGTTATGGCCACCCCTGAGTCTGCTTTTTCCCTGAATGTTGACACACAAGCATTCAGTAAAAATATCAGCTCCAACTCCCAAGCTCATCCCCACTTATGTCCCCTTTCTCCATCTTATAGTACAATTACTTCTGCCCAGTCCACCCTCATATCTCACCCTAGAATCCTATAAAACTTCCTAATTAGTTTCTCAGGGACCTGTTTTTCCTCTTATCCTTCTACCATCCATATTTCACATAGCAGCCAGGATAATTGAAAAAAAAAAATCAAAAAGTAAATCAGATCATTTTATTCCTTCAGTAATATCTAACTATCTTATCCTGATTTATCAAGCTCTCTTTAATCTGGCCCCCACCTACTTCTCTGAACTTATTTCCTACCTCTGTCCTCTTTGTCTACTAGCCTCCGCCATACTGGTTTTTCTTTTTTTTCAGTTTCTTGAAAATTCCAAGTCCATCCCATGTTAGAGTATTTTCTCTAACTCTTCTCTCTTCCCAGAATGTACTTTTCTCTCATCTTTCCATAGCTACTTTTTTTCTGTCACTCAAATCTGAACTTAAATGTTCAAAGGGGTCTTTCCTAGTACTAGATTTAAAGTAACCACCCAGTTATTCTCCGTCACACACAATCTAGCACTTACACTAATAAAAATTTATAATATATTCATCTGCTTGATTGTTGTCTGTCTTCTCCACTCAGTAGTAAGCTCCATGAGAGCGGAGAAAACCTTTTTTTTTGTCTTTTTCAGTGCTGTTCCTTTTGTCTGGAGCACTGTCTGGTACATAATAGGCACTCAGTTTGGTAATGAATGGATGAATGAATGGGTCTTTGTCTTTGAACATTGCTTGGATCCTATCTGGCTTACCATTTCCAGTGTCCTGGGTTGCTCACAAGTACTTGCATTGCAAAAAATGATGCTGGAGGGGTAGTGAAGGTTTGAAAGGGAAAGTCTCGCCCTCCCCCCAGCCCCACCCCACCCCCCTGCCACCCACACATATGCACGTATTAAGTGATGCTAAAAGAAACCAGGTGAAAATCTGCTCCAAGATGGCTCAGTGGGGAAGCACCGTCCCAACACAGGACAGAGACTCTAATAAAACAGGGAAGAAGCTCAATAAATGCTGGTTGCCTTTTTAAATTTGTTTTTGAATTATGTGCCTACCTTCAGAGGTAGGAACACGTAATGCCTCACTCTTTAGAGTTAGACAACTTCTGTCCAGTACTGCCAATTATTGATCATATAATATCAGGCATTTTTTTTTCTTTTTGGGCTTTGTATGGCAAAGCATCTGTGTAAAGGGAAATGGATAAAGTTAAGATTTTTGTGAAATTAGAAAAGATAATGCTTAAAGTAATAAAAATGATGTATTATCATTAGTCATAATTATCAGTAACTATAAGTTGTCACTAATAACAATTAAAATAGTTATTAATGCTAAGAATTATTAGAAATGATAATAGCTATTAGTAGCATAGTTATCAATGATGATAATAGTTATTTTTTAAGTACTGAGGATGTGTAGACAATATTCTAAGCACTGTACATGTACTAACTCTTCACAGCAGCTCTAAGCAATTGGTTTTATAGTCATTTTAAGAAACTAAGGCCCAGAGACTTGAAGTAACTTCTGTAAAGTTCTGCAACTAGTAACTTGCCAGAGCTAGAATTTGAACCCAGAAATTCCTTCTCCAAAGTCTGTACTCTCGGTAGAGAGCCTGGCATATAATAACCATTAAGGCAGTTTTACATGCTTTCTATCCTTTTGTGATGAATTTAGGTTATTTTTATTATTTGTATGAGCTTTTTACGTACCTTTTGTCATATTTGTTACCAGGCAAGATTTTTTTTAATATCACAACAAAATGTTAAATGTAAAACTGCAGCATCTAAAGAAATGTATGAAGTCCTTTAGTTTTTAAATCTACAAAGAAGCAATCCTTTGTGTGGGGGACAATGAAGAGTGAGAGAGTTTAAATCTGAACCTTCAGCAAGCATGTGAACACTTTAACCTGCATAAGTATTGATAACTAGCCTCCCTCAGTTCTGCCATTCATGAGCAAAGCCACATGCCACTCAAAGCTCTAAATGGCTGTTTTCATTTTGGAATACAATTTTTGATCTGCGTATTGGCATTTCCTAAATCTGAGAGGCCCGATGATCCAGGTCACGAAGTGAGGGAAGCTAAACCAAGGCTGCAGCCTCTGGCCAAATTAATTCTCTTCAACAAGTGGCCTCTGTCAGAAGCATGTTCTATCCAGTATTTGTCTCACTATCTTCAAATTGTGCTTTAGAAACACATCTGGGGGTGATACAGCTCCTCATAAGGGGAAAAGATATAATTTGCTGGGCTGATGAGACACAGTGGGAAGACGGGACACATTCTCTTCCAGTTTCAAAGGACGAAGGCAATAAAGCTCTTTATGAGCTTCAGTTATGCTGCACTGCAATGATCTGCTTCCATCCCAGTAAAGACTATCACTGCATATGGTTCTAATCAAAAATAAGAACTAGAGATAGTTCAAGGTCGGGTGGGGGTGGGGTTCCTGAAGAGAAGAGAGACAATTTTCTGAATTTAACTGATAACAGTTGAAACGTGAAACCCTAAAAGAGAAAACTAAAAGCTTTACCTTTATCCAAGAGTGTAATTAGGCATGTGGACATTTAGTGAACCTCAGGATTGTGGCTGATTTTCCAGGATACACTGGTTTTAAATAGTCAAATATTCTCTCCAAGTGTCTCCATCTATTTTAACCACATCTTGATTTTTTGTTCCAAAAATATTTCTATAAGACATACTGGTTTGTGAACATTGCCGTTTTGCTTCTAATTGAAAGACCAAGCATATATAGCAATAAGCCTATATTTATAATGTGAAAATGAAGAATCAAAATGTGAATATTATTTGCCTTCTTGAATATTGTTCTTTGAAAACAAAGACAGGACTCTAAGACATTGGAGAGTGGGAGGGATAAAGTAATTTCAGTTTGCAGCCTATCAGGAGAAAAAGCAAAAATAAGATTCTTAAACTATGCAATACATATTTCAATACAATATGAGCTGACATAGAATACACAGAATTTAACAAAACAGGAAGTATGCTTGACCTTTTATGTAATTATTATATCTTTAAAAGCAGAAAATTATTTTTCAATAATTTAAATATATTAAATTTCTCTCTAATGAATTCTTTATGTAATTCCCTATCTTCGGTTTTCAGACATTGGTGTACTACTGATGACTTGAGGTATTTGTTTAAAATGTAAATTCGTGGATCCTTGTTCTAGAGTATCTAACCTAGTAGGTCTGGGGAAAAGCATGGGAATCTGCTTTTTAAACAAGTATTTAGGGAAATATTACCCATATCTATATTTTCTACCTGTGAAAAACAATCTCACTTTCACTGAATGCCTACTGTGTGCCGCTTTTACAGACAATTTATTTCTTTACTCTTTACACCAGTCTTTTGAGTTAAATATTATTATCCACATTTTATTGACAGGCTAACTGAGGTGGAAGAAAGATACATTCCTCATGATGGTACAACATATAAAGAATGAAGTCAAAATTCAGAGACTGATAAGACCAAAGACTTGCTCTTTCCGATTTACTATCTATCATGACAAAGACACATTCATAATCAATACTAGGAATAAAGGGGTTTTTTTAAATATATTTTGGAGAAAAAACATTAGATAAAGGATAAAACAAAATGTCAAGAAGATGACAACCTATTTAATATCTTCTAAATTCTCAGAAAACCACAAACCATTGGAAGGAAAAGATAAAATAAGCATTGGATTAAGAAAGTAGTTTAAGAGGAGAAACATTTTCAGTTTTCTAATTGAAGGCTAGTTAGGTGTGAACAAGCATGTCTATACACTGGTGACCAAATTCTGGTTAGTCATTCATGAGTCTAACAAAGATGGCTGCTCAAAATTTAGTAATGGGAAGATATATATGGCTTTAGATTAAAACAAAGAAACCACAACAAACAATGCTTCTTAGTACAAACTAATTAAATACTTCTTTAATGTCTTCACTTTTGCGATTTCAGAAATTTGTTGCAGATGTGGAGTGGCACCACTTTATAAATTCAGAATTTATTGAGTATATAACCCCCAAGATACCTGCCTCCCGGGGTGCACAATCTTCATAATACTCTCTCATTGTGTGTGTGGGGGCCTGACCTAATCAGGGGATGGTGGTCAGCAACAGAAGAAGTCAGAGAAGTTCAAAGTATGAAAGGTTCAATAGAGAAGGCCATGGGGCAAGGAACTGTGTAGGGCCTCTAGGAGCTGAAAGCAGCCCCTGTTCAACAGCCAGCTAAAAACCAGGGGCCTCAATGCTAGAACAACATAAAACTTAATTCTGCCAACAGCCAAGTAAATTTGTAAAAAGATCCCCAGCTTCAGAAAATAACACAGTCCAGGTGATAGCTTGATTCCAGCCTGATGAAGGCCTAAGGAGAGAATCTAGCTTAGCCAGGCCTGGACTTCTGACCTTCAAAACCCTGAGGTAATAAATTTGAGTTGTTTTAATTTCTATTGCAATTTGTCTGTGGCTCTTTGTTGCATAGGGATTAAAAAAAAACTAATGCAAGCACCTCCTATATGCCAGTGCTGAACCATGCATACAGGTAAAATGATGTATGTGACAGATGAAAAGCTCTACCTTAATGGACCTAAGATTATAATGGGGTAAAAATGACAATATGATAATACACACAGAAAATAGAATAAATGTATATATAGATTTTCAAGAGAGGCATGTTCTACAAAGAAAAATAAAACAGGGCAAGAGTTAGAGATTGGCTTGATGGGAATTTGGGTGCTACTTTAACCAAGGTGATCAGGGAACAACTGTCAGGAAAGATGAGAGTTGTGTCAAGGCCAACATGACAGAAAGGAAGTACCATATAACAATGAGAGTTTGGATCTTGTTCTAAACCTTTTGAAGAGTTGTAGGCATGGGGAGGTGTTTATCTGAATTACTCTTTGTGAAAATGTCTCAGTGGAGAATTAACTGAGGGGGGTGGGGGTAGGGAGGCAACAGTGGAATTGTATCCAAGAGAATCTTGTTCATTACAAAGATTTTGCCATCACCCATGAAAGATCATGAAGGATCAGACTGAAGAGATAATCCTCAGGCTTGAAAGAGGGACTTCCCATAATGTTGTCATGAATCACATAGTATAGAGCTTTTCTTCCATGATTTATAGTAAAGAATTTTTTCTCTGGGGTATTTCCAAATCCAGATAATGCAGACCTTTATCCCACTAAGAATGGAAGGAAGGCAAGATGGGGGAAGAAAGATGAAGGCAGAAATTTTGGTAACCTAGTTAGAAAGCAAAAAAATGACCTGATATTTTTCAACAAATTAGTACATCAGAGGAAACTGGACTTTAAACTTTTACATACTTAAAATATTTCTTAAGATTATCCAAAGTCACATTCAAAGCCTAACAATATTTTTTCCTAGTAACAGATCATAGGAATTCAGTTAAGATTCTTTGTTTTGCTAAGGACATAAATGTCAAAACTATGTAGTGAATGCTGCTTTTTTCAAAATATACTTAAAATCAGAATAAGTGTTAGACTTTCAAAATACTAGAAACTTCTTCACATGCATTTTTCTTAATAACATGAACAATGGTCTGCGATGAAAAAATGTAGGTATGGTATATATTTGCGCATATTTTTAAATGCGAGCATTTTTCTCTGCATGTCTAACTGTCAGACTAATAGAAAAGAATAACACTATGCACAGAAAAGTAAACCTAAAGAATTTTCTCCAGAGTTAATTAACTACAACATACAAAATTTAAAACAGCTTTCCAATAAAATTCCCAGCTCTAATTAGTCCCAAAGAGAGAAAGCGATTACAATGGAGTAGAATACAATTTTCTTCTCTCACTCCTTGCTTTCATCTATCTTTCTATTTTCATCCCTTGAGCATGCTTGTTATAGATTGAATTGTGACCCTCCAAAATTCATGCAGAAGCCCTAACTCTCAGTGTGACTGTATTTAGAGATAGGGCCTCTAAGGAGGTAATTAAGGTTAAATGAGATCATAAGGGTGGGGCCCTAATCCAATAGGACTTGTGTCCTTCTAAGAGGAAAGGCCATGTGAAGACATATTAAGAAGTCAGGAAGAGAGTTCCCAATAGAAACCAACCCTAACAACACCTTGATCTTGGACTTCTAGCCTCCAGGACTGTGACAAAATTAATTTCTGTTGTTTAAGCCCCTCAGTCTGTCAAATTTTGTTATGGCAGCTAGAGCAGACAAATACACAAGCTGAACTCAAAAATTAGAAAAAAAAACATATAACCTCATATTTAGAACATCAGTGGTATCAATAACTTCAAAGAAGTTGAATTTTACACAAATAAATCATCTTTAATCCATCAGCCAGTGAACATGTTTGCTTCTGTTTAGAAATATGGGGTCCCTGACCCTTGGGAATGTTAATGCTGAATTGGCCATTAAATAGCACTTTTGTTTTTAATACCTAAGATTCTGACCAGCTTTGGTGGTATTCTTAACAAAATTGACTTTGCCTTGTTCTGAATTGAAGATTAGTTTAATAAACATGTTATCCATAGGAAGTGATTTTTATATTAAAGCAGTAGACATTGATTAAATTCCCCTTACTCCAGAGAGTTGCTTTGATAATTATCTGAGAAGGAATTACAGATAAATAAAAATAGACAAATTAAAAAATAAACAACAACAATAATGAAAAAGGAAAGACTATACCTACATTACACTACTCAGGAAGAGGAGGAAGAGTACTAGTAGCAATGGTAGTAGCAGTAGTAGTAGTAGTAAGAGTTTAGTTTTTTTGCTTTAGCATTATTGACATTCCGGTCTACTTCTTTGTTGTGGGGCCTCCCTGTGCGTTAAAGGGTGTTTAGCAGTGTGTCTGGCCTCTACTCACTAGGTTCCAGTAGCATTCCCCCAGTTGTGACAAACAGAACCACCTCCAGACAATGACCAATGTCCTCTGAGGGGCAAAATCAACCCCCTTCCCCATTGGAGAGCCACCAATAATAGTGATCTTTATTGAGCACTTCCTATATGCTAAGCAATGCTTAGGCATTTTACAAGTATCGATTTATTTAATCCTCAAAACAGCCTTAAATGTAAATATTGTTATTAACCCTTTGTTACAAATGTGGAAATCATGGCACAGGGGTTAATAATAAGTTGCATAGCTAGTAAGCATCTTTTATTTATTTTTTATTTATTTATTTTGGCTTTTGAATCACATTTTATTTTTGGCAGGAAGCATGATGGAAATATTTTAAAATAAATATTCTTAAATCTCTGAGACTTTCTGTTTAATATATAACTGGATTCTTTTTTTGAAGTGTGCAACATGATGATTTAATATAATATTGTGAAAGAATTCTCCCCATCAAGTTAATTAACACACTCATCATCTCATATATTTATCTTTTTTTTTAGTGAGAACATTTTATTTCTACTCTCTTAGAAAATTTCAATTATACAGTACAGTGTTATCAACTTTAGTCAGCATGTTGTAATTAGATCCTCAGACCTCATTCATCTTATAACTGAAATTTTGTGCCTTTTTACCAACCTCTCTCTATTTCCCTCACCCCCAAGCATTATAATTGATACCATACAGTATTTATCTTTCTCTGTTTGGCTTATTTCAGTTAGCATAATGCCAAGTTCATCCATGTTGTCTCAAAGGACAGGATTTTCTTTTTTTTAAGGCTGAATAATATTCCATTGTACAAATATACCACATTCTCTTTATCCATTCACCTGTCAATGAACACTAAGGTTGTTTCCACACCTTGGCTATTATGAATAATGAGTTATCTTTCAGAGCTCAGGTTTAGACATGGATGATCTGGTACACTTTGTAGAGGGGAGCTGTAATCATTCATTCATTTAACAAATAAAATTTTATACGAGTTTAACATGTAGAATGTGAAGAAGGAAAGTAAGAAAAAAGTAAATAAGACTTGATTCTTTTTTTTTTTGTCTGCATTGGGTCGTTGAGGCTCGCAGGCTGCTCTCTAGTTGTGGCATGTGGGTTTTCTCTCTCTAGTTATGGCGTATGGGCTCCAGGGCACATGGGCTCTGTAGTTGTGGCACGTGGGCTCTCTCGTTAAGGCACGCGAGCTCAGTAGTTGTAGTGCTGGTGCTTATTTGCCCTGTGGCATGTGGGATCTTAGTTTCCCGACCAGGGATCAAACCCACGTCTCCTGCATTGGAAGGTGGATTCTTTACCACTGGACCACCAGGGAAGTCCCAAGCCTTGATTCTTGATCTCGAATTCCTCATCACTTAATAGCAAAAGTTAGAGGAAGTTGTTGGCATTTGAGGAAAGGATAACAATGGGGTTATCCTTTAGGTCACTGCGTCTCTCTTACCTTCCTCACTCTCCAGCCTTTTCCCTTGACATAACTATCTTCTTGGTCATTGTCCAGCCCCAGCCTAACTATGTGGTAGTATACCCCTGAGTAGGTGCTGTCTGGTGGCTCAAACATGAGGGGAATGGAGGTTAATTATAGCATTCCCTGCTAGCAGTGTTTGCCATTTAATAAGGAACTTATAAGCAACAAACTACTTTCACAACTCTACAAGAATTGAGTTTTATACTAGTGGGATGAGTGGTAATGTTTTGGGCAGAACATTTGCTGGAAGCCCTCATGAAGAGAAGTAGTGAAATTTGCACTTCATAAGTCTTTAAACTGAGTTTTAATTTCAGTCCTTCTCCCACCTAATTGGATAACCGAGGATATCTAGGCATCTGTCTCAGGCAGTAAATTTAGAGGGCTGGACTAAATAATATCTAAGATCTATTCCAGTTTTAACTTTCTATGAACCTCTGAATTTTACAACTATGAAGCATACTTATTTGGATTTTCCCGTAACATTTATCTGAAATTAAATAGGTAAATCAGTGTTGGAGTTGGTTTTAGGATTTACTGTTTTGAAGAATTTGTTTTAAAATTTAAAGATTTGAAAACCCTGCTATGACCATTCATCATTCTTCTTCTATGGGCCAATAAGAACATATGTTGAGGACACATAGTTAATGACAACTCATTGTTAATTTCATTAGCTTCTGTGGGTATGTTATATAGTCTATGAAGCAATTTACATGCATGGGATATTTTAGCAAGTCCTTTACAGCTGTTTTTATAAGCAATTTGATATCCTCCTTATGTTTTGTTTGAGGGAACAATAGAGGAACAACAACTTCAATGACTAGCATGAGGTCAACTGACATAATAGTGAGAACAATGGAATCAAATGTACAGACCTGGCATGTTTCAATGGTCATTTCACCAATAACAATAGGAGAAAAAAATTTTATTCTCTAGACTTCATTTTATCCAACCTATGAAACCAATTGATTTGCCAATTTAAATCCATTTTGTTAAGCCCTCTAAAATTTATTATAACCATAATCACCATAAGAAAAGAAAATATGAAACAAATCCATTTACTTATTTTTAGTAACTTCTTTAGAAAAATTAAATTTAAAATTCTCCATGTACCATTTTTAGACACTCATCTAAAGAATAAAAAGAATAAATACAATCCTCTAATTCTTTCAAGTCTCCTCTCATGCATTGAAAACTTATATTTGAATGAAGGCTGACAAACAAAATATATCATAGGGTAGCAGAGCTCTAAATCTATAGAAAATTCTATATGAAAAGACTTTCCTTTAAAAATATGTGAACTCAGCTTCTCAAGTATATTTAGATTGTGGTCAAGGTTCTTGAACAGCCCACAATAAAGATTTTTATAAAGATAAAAAGAGAAACTTTTATTTAAAGCTTGAGTAATGCTATCATGTATATTCCCATTTCATTTTTTTCTAAGATAATTGTACACACAGTTTCATACACAGTTCTCTAAAGTAAAATAACGTGGAAAGCAATTTTATTATGGCATATACCTCTTGACAAATATATATATAGAGAGAGAGGTTTGATATTTGACAAAATATATTTTTGGCAAAATGTTTTTTTCTTGATAATAACTTTCCAGTTCTCTAATATAATAGGTACTAAATATGAAAAAGACACCTGTATTAGTTTCCTGTTGCTGCTGTAACAAATTACCAGAAACTTAGTGAATTAAAACAACACAAGTTTATTTTCTTATATTTCTGGAGGTCGGAAGTTCAAAAATGGATCTTATAGGCTGAAAGCAAGGTGTCAGCAGGTTGGTGTTTATTCTGGAGACTCTGGAGAATAATCCGTTCCTTGCCTTTTACAGCTTCTAGAAACTACCTCCATGTTTTGGCTCATGGTTCTTTCCAGTAATGTTGTCCTTCTGACTCTGCTTCCCTCACCACATCTCCTTTTCTGACTCTGATCCCTCACCTCACTCTTATAAACAACTCTTGTGATTACATTGGACCTACCCAGATAATCCAGGATAATCTTCCCATCGCAAGATCCTTAACTTAATCACATCAGCAAAGTGTCATGTAAGGTAATATATTTGGAGGAAATGGACATCTTGGGTGATAGACAGTACTTTGCCAACCACAACACAACTGCTGTAGTATTTTCTGTTTGTTGTGCATGTTGGCAGGTAGAATTTGAACACATACAGTGTGTAGTTCATGTTAAAGGAGGCAATATGAAAACCTTAAATATGGTGATGAAGAAAATTAACATGGAAATTCTTAAGGCTTTTTTGTACTTTTTGTGAAAAATGACATTGTTCTAGAAAAGGTACCATCTCACACAGAGTATATTGTAACCCTCTAATCTGTTAAGGTCATCATAAAAGTACCTTGCCAATATTTATACCTTTCAAAAGAGAAGTTCTTAAAATATTGATGTGAGATGTATCAGCAAAGAACTAGAATAATTTAGGAGAAGACTCTTTTTATTTGCAAACAGTATAATTGTGCTCTGAGCTGTTAGGTATCAATATTTCTGGAGTTGATGTATTAATAAAAAAATAATTAATGGGTGCTTACTATGTGCTAACTGCTGCATTATACCCTTTACATGCATTTTCTCATTGTGTGAGATACGCACTATTATGATTCCACTTCACCAACATAGAAACTGAGGTTTTAGAAAAGCAAGTGTTCTTGCCCATTATTGCACAAGTGGAACTGGCATTCTGCCTCAAGTCTGCTCACTATTAGGTGATGGGACAAGATGATTTCAGTTACCACTAAGTTTTCATCATAAAAGGCACTAATATTTCTGAACCACCCTATACGTATTGTTTTAAATTTATCCTTCATACTACCCCTGGGAAAATTTACATTATATATCCCATCTTTTAGAGTAAGAACCCAAGGTCTAGTAACTTTATTTCAATCATGCTTCCATTTTTTAACTTTCTGAGTAGTAGCATATAATACGTGAAAATAATTAAACTTCACATCAGACCTTTATATCAAAATGTGGTTTTTCTTTGAACCTATGATAGATACATTTTTTTTTTTACTTTGAAATTGACCACTTGTTATTCCGGAAAAAACACTGGCTTTGGAAAAAACATGAATTGGATTTGAGTTTGTATTTTGCAATTTTTTCTCTATGTGGAAAATAATTAACTTCCCAGAGCTTTAGATTCCCTATCTTTAAAACGGAGGAAATAATACAGGCCTCATGAGATTGTTATATAAGCTCTCAAAAACTAGATTCCTTCTCTCATGGAGTATTATTTTTCTAGCATTCTCAAAAGGCAGAACTCTTCCCCTTTCCCTGATTATTTTGCTTCTTATAAAGATATTCTAAAGCCTTTGGGATTGGGGATGGAGGAAACCACTTTTTCACTTATCGTGTTCAGTAAATCATTTCCCAAATACTGTTTTGTTCTTATTTATTTTTTAAACTATATTTTCAGTTGCTCTGAGCTAGACTAGTCATTATTCCACTGTAAATGATTCTTGAGCATTTTCACAATGAACGAATCGCAGTGGGATTCATTAGGAATTTTCAAGTTTACCACTTTTCCTTTCATTCTTTATTTCTGCCCTCTGCAGAGATGCCAACATACTTAGTTTGCATAAAAAACCAAGATGCCTCTGGTTTGTTGAGCCCAGCACTGTGCAGAACATATGAAAAACCAACAATAAGTAACTTTTGTAATGCAGCTTTTTGCGATAATGAAGTTTCATGTTTTAATGAACCCAAGCCAGAGTAATAAAGGTCTCTTCTGACACCCAAGGCCAGCAGTAACTTGACTCTCTAGAGGTCAGGCTCTGACTGAACTTTGAGACAGGAAAGACACCACTAAACACAGTGTTTTTTGGAAACATTTTATTGAACTTCCAAACCCTTCTAGACACATTTACTTCATCTCCCACTTGCTTGGTGTGGAAAAGCAATTACTCTGTAGTGATAGTGCACTCAAATCTGTAAATAGTTATTACATTTCAATTAGAGCTGCATGAAACTCTATATGTTTTGTTTGGAGGGAATTAATGCAAATCTTTTTTGATGTTTCAATTCACAAGGGGTCCTACCCAACACATTTGGCTCTGAGCAACACTCAGACCCATTCAAACATCAAAGACTGTTTTTTCAGCATAAAACATTTGGCCTGGGGTTAAATTCTCCTAAAGTATGGGTCTGTATTCAAACTCCCAAGTCTTCTGGCTACACTAAAAGTTTTGACAAGAGAAGTCAATTTAGACTGACTTTCTAGTATGAAAGAAAAAATTCTGGTAAATCTTTTGCTATAAAACATGTACTTGATCACACTTATGGTCTTGGCCGAATGCCCATAAGTCACTGAAACATAAACAAAAATGTTTCATTATTGTTAACAAGGAAACTAATATTTATTAAATACCTATGGTGTTCCAGTCACTTTTCTTGGATTATCTCTTTAAATTTTTCCATCAACACTGTGAAGTAGGTATCACATACCACTGTTCTCCAGATGGGAAAATTTAAAGTCAGATTAAGAAACTTGCCCAGATCTGCTAGGTAGTTGGTGGTGCTGGGAACAAACCCAGATTTCTTTGTCTCCAAAGTCCTTGATAATTCTTTTGTCTCCCACTGTGCAGAGAATTGGAGAATATGCTTACAGTTCATCTGTCTTTTTTGTCTTTTTTTTTCCATTGCCCATGATTTCTCTCAAATGCCTTTCAGAGTAGCTTGGTTGGTTTGTCCACGCTTCGTATTAGTAACACTGATTCTCTTTGAAAATTTTATGTTTCTCGAGGAAAAATGCAAGCAACAAAGTCAGTGATGAAGGAATAATTCTCCACACTCTCAAAATGTGTTACATATGGTGGTGGGGAAGGGACAGCAAGACCTCAAGCAGAATTTACTGAGGGGGACTTCACACTTCCATCACTTACCATGAAAGATAACATATGGACTGAACATTTATTCCAAGCAACAGATTTGTTTCTAGTTACTCTCCAGCAGTTGAATAAAAAAGAAAAAGAAAGAAAAAAAAAAAACTCTTTTAACACTCATCTGAAAATACTCCCAAATGAGAGAAATATAGTTGATCTTTTTTCAGACTACAGAATTAAATTTTTAAAAATTAATTTTTTAAAATTGAACAATTTGAATAATAATGATTCAATTTAAATGCATTTATTGAGCTACTATCCTCATGCATCTACCTTTCTGTTGGAGATAACATGTTGCCTCTTTTCAAACGTTTAGGTTCTTCTGGGGGAGGAAGGACATCCTTGCTATAATTGACTTACTGAACTTTTTTTCCTTTGGTACTGTTACTAAATTATTTATTTTTATTTATTTTAATTTTTATCTCATATGTAATCAGCCTTTTCAATATGATGATGAATATACAAATTTGTGTCAATAAATAGGGACACTTTTCTGTTTTCTATCATTTTGTTTGTGATCAATCATTTGCTTCATGTCACCCAAGTTATTGGTTAAATCTGGAAAGATAACTTTTGGCATTGCAAAATTCTTCAGGCTGAGAAAAAAAGGTGTTAGGAAAACAAAATTAAAAAGTTAAGTTTAAAATTGTTTCTGCCCTCCAGGCTCCTAACATATAAAAGTATTAACAACATATGTCTAGGTTAGATTTTTAAACCACAGGAGAGTTAAGTAGGAAGAGCCTCTTCAAAATATTGTGCTTTGAAAATAGAAAGCAAAAGAAAATGAAAGAGAAAGCCTTGCCTTCAAAAAATACACATATGAACTTTTCTCATGCATTCAGGCAAAACAATCTTATAAACAGACCCTATTCTGTTCCTGGACCTTTCTTTGTCAGCCGTCACTTCTTTGAAAGCTAACACCTTCAAGAAGCAGTCTCTGACAAACTCATTCCTTCTCCCCTTTAAGACTTTCTCCTTTTTTTAATCATTGTCAGGGTGCATACCTGAGGTTCTATCTTGCTTTGTACTTGCTCCTTTAAATAGCTATTTATCTGACCTTCTGAAGAAAGAAATTTCTTTTGGGAATTCTTTCAGTGAGGCTGATCATAGGAAAAAAGTTGATAAAATGTATACCTTTACAGTCTGAAAAGACAAACAAAACAAAGTAGGTTTAGAATGAATGTGAAATTATCATCAAATTCTGTTGTTAAGAAAAATAAAAGAAATGTTCTTTTAAACAGCAGAAATGGGGGAAGATAAAAATTACATTTTTAGGATACAAATAAATTTAGAGCTGAAGAATCCAGTGTGGATTTTCAAGTGCTGGTAAATATTTTGGAAACATTCCCTGATCTTGACATTGCTATTTTTCCAAGAAACCCAGCCTTCCTATGCCATATCTTTGCTTCCCTGAGACTAGATCAGGGCTCTGATCCTCTGTGCTATGCTCAGTCTTAGAAGATGTCTTAGTTTACTGGAGGCTCAGATTTTCTCCAGCCTCATTTCATCTTACATCATGCAAATCATATATAAACATTCCAAACATATAGACAATCTAACATGTCCAAAGTTGAACTTCTGATCTTCCACCCTAAAATAGAAAAACTCAGTTTTCCACATTCCTGAGTAGGGAAAAGCCCAGTTCTTCCCTACTACGACTTTCTTCCCTGTGAGTCTCTTTTACCATTCACTCAGAACCCTTCCCTTCCAACACTCTGGTCGCCAAATGTGGAAGTTTTTTTTCCCCACAACAAGCAATTCTCTGTGATGCCAGCTGAGTGTCCTACAAGTTAACTCAATTCTGACACTGTCAACCTGCAAATGGCCTCAGGTCCCGCAAGTTAAGTGTTCAGTCCCACACGAGACCCCATACCACTGCATACACCTAAGACACCAGTCGCCAGTCCAGGTTATTACCTGTGCTTCTGACCCAATGGCCGCACATCAGAAGTTCCCATGACCCCCTCCTCAGGTAGGATTAATTTGCCAGGGTGGCTCACAAAACCCAGGGGAACACTTACTTTTGTTTACCAGTTTATTAAAGGATGTGACAAAGGATACAGATGAAGAGACACTTAGGGCAAAGTCTGGCAGGATCCTGAGCACAGGAGCTTCTGTGCCATGGAGTTGGGGGTGTGTCACCCTCCTAGTGTGCATGCCTGGAAGCTCCCCAAACCTCATACTATTGGGATCTTATGGAGGCTTCCTCATGTAGGCATGATCTATTTTTAACCCCTCTAGTGTCTCTCCCCTCTCTGGAGGACGGGGGTGATACTGAAAATTCCAAGCTTCTAATCATGGTTTGGTCTTCCTGGTGACCAGTCCCCATCCAGGAGCCATCCAGAAGCCCATTCAGAGTCACCTCGTTAGAACAAAAGGTGCTCCTCATGTTCTTATCACTTAGGAAATTACAAGTGTTTTAGGACCTCTGTGCCAGTAACCAGCGGCAGAGACCAATGCATATATTTTCTATTATCTCACACACCCTACACTTCTTCCCACACTGAAATGGCAACTTCCTCTTTCCAGCCACTCATACTAAAATATTGGGAGTCCTGACTGACTCCTCTCTTTCATTCATACTACTTATGCAATGACTAAGAAAATTCTCTTGGCTCAACTTGTAAATATCACTAATATCTGACAATCTTTCACCATCTCCATGCAGATCCAAGCCATGACTGAGTCTCACTGGGCCACCCTCTAACTGTACTCCCAGCTTCTACCTTTGTTGCTACTATTTTCCCTACAGTAGACAGAGTGGTCGTTTTGAAATGTAAGTAAGTCATATAATGTCACTCCTCAGCTCAAAACATTCTAAAGTCTCCCATCCCATTCAGAGGAAAGGCCAAAGCTCCTATAATGGCCTAACAAGTTCTATATGACCTATGCTTTCATGCCACAACACCCTCTCCTATTCCACTGCTTTCCTATGCTCATTTGGCTCAAGTCAAAGTGACGTTCTATATGTTCTTCAAACACAACATGCACAGTTCTGGTTCAGGGCCTTTGAATTGACTTTTGGAAGCCTGGAATGTACTTTACCCATAAATGCACGTAGACCTCACGGCTCCCGTAAGTCTTTGATCAATTGTCACCTCATCAGAGAAGCCCATGCCCATCACCCTGTTTAAAAGTTCAACCTCTTCTCATCCCCTTTCTTGCTTTATTTCTCCATATCACTTTCAAATAAACTATAGAATTTACTTATTTTCTTGTATTTTTCATTTGTTTTTCTTCCACACTGGCTAAGGAGCTCCATGAAAATAGACCTTTTTATCTATTTTGTTCACCATTGTATCCCAGCATCTAGAATTGATCCTGGTACATCATAATAATAATATTTGTTGAAATGGTGAATGAAAAATTGCAGTGCTATACACTTGGTGAAGGAAATCTCTTGGTGTATCCCATCCAAATATCCAAATCCTTGTGAAAGCAAAAATTTAAGCTAAAAACTATTTTAAAGGCCACAGTAGTTCCACTATCAAGACTCAACTCATTAAATATACATCTTATTTCTCTATTGCTATGATGGAAATAAGGGGAGGAAAACAAAATAGGAAGGAAAAATAAGGAGAGAAAGATTGAAAGAGGGACATATAAAGGGAGAGTACATAGGTAGCTATTTAGGCTGATTTAAAGAAAAGGAGATATGATTTGGAGTCCACCAACCTGACTTCTAGTTTGGGCTCTTTTTCCTCCTTGTTCTCATTTACTTGGAATCTATTACTTTTCTTGTAAAAACAAGGTTAATAAAACCTACTTCACAGAGTTGCAGTTAGGACAAAATGAAATGAGGGATATAAAATGCCTCGTATGGTGCGTGACACATGGAAGACACTCAAAAATAAAAGCTAAGCTGGTTCAACGTATACACTTACATTTCCTGGCTCTGTCTGCAGAGAGAGCCTAGAAGCAGTGACACCCCAGAACCAATGAGCACAACTAATGCTCAGGTCCTGGTTTCTAAATATCATTCTCCAATAGAATGAACCAGAGTTCCTTGGAGGAAAATAAATAATTCTAGGGCTGAGGCAGGGAAATTTCAGGATAAGACTGGAATATTTTGTGATACCAAAAGGTAAGAAAGTAGGTAAAAAGAGACAGGGGTGGGAGTGGGAGTGAGGAGACCATGCAGAAAGGATATTGGCCTTTACATGATGCAGCCCCTTTACATGCCTTGTCTGCAATCTCAAGAGAGACCCTGAGACAGCTAAGCCATGCTGGAATCTTGGCCCAAAGAAACTTTGAAAAAATAAATGCTATTGTCTTAAGTCACTAAGCTATGGGGTAATTGTCATGTGGCAATAGAAGGAGGTTAGAATCAATGCCATTTAAATACACCAAGAACAACTTTGACAGGACATGCCTTTAGCAGGAAAGATTAGCGATAAGGGTGGACTTCTCTCTGCTGGTGATCTTTTGGTTGCTGCTATTTGGTCTCTTTGTTCTTTGTAGTCATCAAAATATCAGGTGTACCTTTCTGGGAAAATTTTTCAGGAGCCACAAACTTGAAGTTTCTCCACTGAGAATGTGAGCGGAAAGAGTATAGATTTGAAATTAAAGGTTCTGGCTTCTGCTTTGCCACTTCCAGACATATGGTTTGAGAGAATTTGAAATTCTTCTAAGTGTTTTCACTTGT
Organism: Delphinapterus leucas; assembly: GCF_059928025.1. Classification (NCBI taxonomy): domain Eukaryota; kingdom Metazoa; phylum Chordata; class Mammalia; order Artiodactyla; family Monodontidae; genus Delphinapterus; species Delphinapterus leucas. The sequence continues at coordinate 74,101,291 of NC_143139.1, forward strand.
AAAATGAAAGGGTAATGCAGATGCTGTTTCAGCTTCCTGGAGCTTCCTAAGGTCTTGGAACTTTTTTTTTTTTTTAACAAGGTAGAATCTTTTATTTATTTTTTTATATTTAACATACATATATATTAAAAGCATAATAATGCAATGAACACCCATGAATTTACCACCCAACTAAAAAACGTAGGAGATTATTAACACTGGTGAATTTCTTATGAGATGGATTGTTTCCCGAATCAGTAGATTCATGCTTTTCATTAACATTTGTTCAATGGCATTTGCATTTCCTCTGCTCTCCCTGTTTTTTCTTTTTTCTCACTTTGGTTTCCACTTTTCTTTTTTTTGTTGTTGTTAGTTTCTAACAAAGTGAATCAGCTATACATATACATATATCCCCATATCTCCTACCTCTTGCCTCTCCCTCCCACACTCGCTATCCCACCCCTCTAGGTGGTCACAAAGCACCAAGCTGATCTCCCTGTGCTATGAAGCTGCTTCCAACTAGCTATCTATTTTACATTTGGAAGTGTATATATGTCCATGCCACTCTCTCACTTCATCCCAGCTTACCCTTCCCCTCCCCATGTCCTCAAGTCCCTTCTCTCTGTCTGCATCTTTATTCCTGTCCTACCCCTATATTCTTCAGAACCTTTTTTTTTTTTTTAGATTCCATATATGTTAGCATATGGTATTCGTTTTTCTCTTTCTGACTTACTTCACTCTGTATGACAGACTCTAGGTCCATCCACCTCACTACAAATAACTCAGCTTTGTTTCTTTTTATGGCTGAGTAATATTCCGTTGTATATACGTGCCACATCTTCTCTATACGTTCGTCTGTTGATGGACACGTAGGTTGCTTCCATGTCCTGGCTATGGTAAATAGAGCTGCAATGAATATTTTGGTACATGACTCTTTTTGAATTATGGTTTCTCAGGGTATATGCCCAGTAGTGGGATTGCTGGGTCTGCTGGGTCGTATGGTAGGTCTATTTTTAGTTTTTTAAGGAACCTCCATACTGTTCTCCATGGTGGCTGTATCAGTTTACATTCCCACTAACAGTGCAAGAGATTCCCTTTTCTCCACACCCTCTCCAGCAATTATTGTTTGTACATTTTTTGATGGTGGCCATTCTGACCAGTGTGAGGTGATACCTCATTGTAGTTTTGATTTGCCTTTCTCTAATGATTAGTGATGTTGAGCATCCTTTCATGTGTCTATTGGCAATCTGTATATCTTCTTTGGAGAAATGTCTCTTTAGGGCTTCTGCCCATTTTTGGATTGGGTTCTTTGTTTTTTTGATATTGAGCTGTATAAGCTGCTTGTAAATTTTGGAGATTAATCTTTGTCAGTTGTTTCATTTGCAAATATTTTCTCCCATTCTGAGGGTTCTCTTTTCATCTGGTTTTTGTTTTCATTTGCTGTGCATAAGCTTTTAAGTTTCATTAGGTCACATTTGTTTATTTTTGTTTTTATTTCCATTCCTCTAGGAGGTGGGTCAAAGAGGATCCTGCTGTGGTTTATTTCATACAGTGTTCTGCCTATGTTTCCCTCTAAAAGTTTTATAGTGTCTGGCCTTACATTTAGGTCTTTAATCCATTTTGAGTTTATTTTTGTGTATGGTGTTAGGGAGTGTTCTAATTTCATTCTTCTACTCGTAGCTGTCCAGTTTTCCCAGCGCCACTTATTGAAGAGGCTGTATTTTCTCCATTGTATACTCTTGCCTCCTTTATCAAAAATAAGGTGACCATATGTGTGTTGGTTTATCTCTGGGCTTTCTATCCTGTTCCATTGATCTATATTTCTGTTTTTGTGTCAGTACCATACTGTCTTGATTACTGTAGCTTTGTAGTATAGTCTGAAGTCTGGGAGACTGATTCCTCCAGCTCCGTTTTTCTTTCTCAAGATTGCTTTGGCTATTCAGGGTCTTTTGTGTTTCCATACACACTGTGAAATTTTTTGTTCTAGTTCAGTGAAAAATGCATCGGTAGTTTGATAGGGATTGCATTGAATCTGTAAATTGCTTTGGGTAGTAGAGTAATTTTTACAATGTTGATTCTTCCAATCCAAGCACATGGTACATCCCTCCATCTGTTTGTATCATCTTTAATTTCTTTCATCAGTGTCTTACAAGTCTTTTATCTCTGTAGGCAGGTTTATTCCTAGGTATTTTATTCTTTTTGTTGCAATGGTAAATGGGAGTGTTTCCTTAATTTCTCTTTCAGATTTGTCATCATTAGTGTATAGGAGTGCAAGAGATATCTGTTCATTAATTTTGTATCCTGCTACTTTACCAAATTCTTTGATTAGCTCCAGTAGCTTTCTGGTGGCATTTTTAGGATTCTCTATGTATAGTATCATGTCATCTGCAAACAGTGACAACTTTACTTCTTTTCCAATTTGGATTCCTTTTATTTCTTTTTCTTTCTGATTGCTGTGGCTAAAACTTCCAAAACTATGTTGAATAATAGTGGTGGGAGTGGACAACCGTGTCTTGTTCCTGATCTTAGTGGAAACAGTTTCAGTTTTTCACCCTTGAGAATGATGCTGGCTGGGGTTTGTCATATATGACCTTTATTATGTTGAGGTAAGTTCCCTCTATGCCTACTTTCTGGAGGATTTCTCTCATATATGGGTGTTAAATTTTGTTGAAAGCTTTTTCTGCTTCTGTTGAGATTATCATATGGTTTTTATCCTTCAGTTTGTTAATATGGTGCATCACATTCATTGATTTGCATATATTGAAGAATCCTTGCATTCCTGAGATAAACCATACTTAATCATGGTGTATGATCCTTTTAATGTGCTGTTGGATTCTGTTTGCTAGTATTTTCTTGTGGATATTTTTATCTATGTTTATCAGTGATATTGGCCTTTAGTTTTCTTTTCTTGTGACATCTTTGACTGGTTTTAGTATCAGGGTGATAGTGCTCTCATAGAATGAGTTTGGGAGTGTTCCTCCCTCTGCTATATTTTGGAAGAGCTTGAGAAGGAAGTTTGAGAAGGGTAAGTATTACCTCTTCTGTAAATGTTTGATAGAATTCTCCTGTGAAGCCATCTGGTCCTGGGGTTTTGTTTGTTGGAAGATTTTTAATCACAGGCTGAATTTCAGTGCTAGTGATTGGTCTGTTTATATTTTCTATTTCTTCCTGGTTCAGTGTCAGAAGGTTGTGCTTTTCTAAGAATTTGTCCATTTCTTCCAGGTTGTCCATTTTATTGGCATATAGCTGCTTATAGTAATCTCTCATGATCCTTTGTATTTCTGCAGTGTCAGTTGTTACTTCTCCTTTTTCATTTCTAAGTGTATTGATTTGAGTTTTCTCCCTTTTTTTCTTGATGAGTCTGGCTAATTGTTTATCAATTTGGTTTATCTTCTCAAAGAACCAGCTTTTAGTTTTATTGATCTTTGCTATTGTTTCCTTCATTTCTTTTTCATTTATTTCTGATCTGATCTTTATGATTTCTTTCCTTCTGCTAACTTTGGGGATTTTTTGTTCTTCTGTCTGTAATTGCTTTAGGTGTAAGTTTTGGTTGTTTATTTGAGATGTTTCTTGTTTTTTGAGGTAGGATTGTATTGCTATAGACTTCCCTCTTAGAACCCCTTTTGCTGCATCCCATAGGCTTTGGGTTTTCGTGTTTTCATTGTCATTTGTTTCTAAGTATTTTTTGATTTCTTCTTTGATTTCTTCAGAGATCTCTTAGTTATTTAGTAGTGTATTGTTTAGCCTCCATGTGTTTGTACTTTTTACAGATTTTTTCCTGTAATGGCTATTTAGTCTCATAGCGTTGTGGTCGGAAAAGATGCTTGATACGATTTCAATTTTCTTAAATTTACCAGGGATTGATTTGGTAAATTTCATAGATAGATCATACCCAAGATATGATGTCTCCTGGAGAATGTTCCATGAGCACTTGAGAAGAAATTGTATTCTGTTGTTTTGGGTGGAATGGCCTATAAATATCAGTTAAGTCCGTCTTGTATAATGTGTCATTTGAAGCTTGTGTTTCCTTATTTATTTTCATTTTGGATGATCTGTCCATTGGTGAAAGTGGGGTGTTAAAGTCCCCTAGTATGATTGTGTTACTGTCGATTTCCCCTTTTATGGCTGTTAACATTTGCCTTATGTATTGAGGTGCTCCTATGTTGGGTGCATAAATATTTACAGTTGCTATTTTTTCTTCTTGGATTGATCCCTTAATCATTATGTAGTGTCCTTCTTTGTCTCTTGTAATAGTCTTTATTTTAAAGTCTATTTTGTCTGATATGAGAATTGCTACTCCAGCTTTCTTTTGATTTCCATTTGCATGGAATATCTTTTTCCATTCCCTCACTTTCAGTCTGTATGTGTCCCTAGGTCTGAAGTGGGTCTCTTGTGGACAGTATATATACGGGTCTTATTTTTGTATCCATTCAGCCAGTGTATGTCTTTTGGTTGGAGTATTTAATCCATTTGCATTTAAGGTAGTTATTGATATGTATGTTCCTATTACCATTTTCTTCATTGTTTTGGGTTTGTTATTGCAGGTCTTTTCCTTCTCTTGTGCTTCTTGCCTAGAGAAGTTCCTTTAGCATTTGTAGTAAAGCTGGTTTGGTGGTGCTGAATTCTCTTAGCTTTTGCTTGTCTGTAAAGGTTTTAATTTTTCCTTCGAATCTGAATGAGATGCTCACTGGTAGAGTAATCTTGGTTGTAGGTTTTTCCCTTTCATCACTTTAAATATGTCCTGCCACTCCCTTCTGGCTTGCAGAGTTTCTGCTGAAAGATCAGCTGTTAATCTTATGGGCATTCCCTTGTATGTTATTTGTTGTTTTCTCCTTGCTGCTTTCAATAGTTTTTCTTTGTATTTAGTTTTTGATAGTTTGATTAATATGTATCTTGACGTGTTTCTCCTTGGATTTATCCTGTATGTGACTCTCTGCACTTCCTGGACTTGACTAACTATTTCCTTTCCCATATTAGGGAAGTTTTCAACTCTAATCCCTTCAAATATTTTCTCAGTCCCTTTCTTTTTCTCTTCTTCTTCTGGGACCCCTTTAATTCGAATGTTGGTGCATTTAATGTTGTCCCAGAGGTCTCTGAGACTGTCCTCAATTCTTTTCATTCTTTTTCTTTATTGTTCTCTGCAGTAGTTATTTCCTCTGTTTTATCTTCCAGGTCACTTATCAGTTCTTCTGCCTCAGTTATTCTGCTATTGATTCCTTCTAGAGAATTTTTAATTTCATGTGTTGTGTTGTTCATCATTGTTTGTTTGCTCTTTCATTCTTCTAAGTCCTCATTAAATGTTGCTTGTATTTTCTCCATTCTATTTCCAACGTTTTAGATCATCTTTACTCTCATTATCCTGAATTCTTTTTCAGGTAGACTGCCTATTTCCTCTTCATTTGTTTGTTCTGGTGGGTTTTACCTTGTCCCTTCATCTGTTGTGTGTTTCTCTGTCTTCTCATTTTGCTTAACTTACTGTGTTTGGGGTCTCCGTTTCACAGGATGCAGGTTCATAGTTCCCGTTGTTTTTGGGGTCTGCCCCCAGTGGCTAAGGTTGGTTCAGTGGGTTGTGTAGGCTTCCTGGTGGAGTGGACCGGTGCCTGTGTTCTGGTGGATGAGGCTGGATCTTTTCTTTCTGGTGGGCAGGACCACGTCCAGTGGTTGTTTTGGGGTGTCTGTGACCTTATTATGATTTTAGGCAGCCTCTCTGCTAATGGGTGGGATTGTGTTCCTCTCTTGCTAGTTTGGCATAGGGTGTCCAGTACTGTAGGTTGTTGGTCGTTGAGTGGAGCTGGCTCTTAGCATTGAGACGTAGCTCTCTGGGAGAGCTTTCGCCATTTGATATTACATGGAGCCGGGAGGTCTCTGGTGGACCAATGTCGTGAACTCGGCCCTCCCACCTCAGAGGCACAGGCCTCACGCCCGGCTGGAGCGCGAAGACCATGTCAGCCACACGACTTGGAAGAAAAGGGAGAAAGAAAGGGGGGGGGGAGGGAGGGAGGAAAGAAATGAAAGTTATTAAAGTAAAAAATTTTTTAAATTATTAAAAGTAAAAAAAATTAAAAGTAAAAAAAAAATCCAAAAAAGAAAGAAGAGAGCATCCAAACCAAAAAACAAATCCACCAGTGATAGCAAGCACTAAAAACTATACAAAAATAAATAAATAAATAAATAAATGGACAGACAGAATCCTAGGACCAATGGTAAAAGCAAAGCTATACACATACTCACAAAAAGAGAAAAAGGAAAAAAAAATATATATCTATATATATAAAAAAAAGGGAGAGAGCAACCAAATCAACTCTAAATACGAAACTAAGGTAAATGTAAAACCAGAAACCAGTCAGTCGCATACAGCAAACCCCAAGTCTACAGTTGCTTCCAAAGTCCACCGCTCGATTTTGGGATGATTCATTGTCTATTCAGGTATTCCACAGATGCAGGGTACATCAAGTTGATTATGGAGATTTAATCCACTGCTCCTGAGGCTGCTGGGAGAGATTTCCCTTTCTCTTCTTTGTTCTCACAACTCCTGGGGTTCAGCTTTGGATTTGGCCCTGCCTCTGCATGTAGGTTGCCTGAGGGCATCTGTTCCCCTGCCCGAACAGGCCGGGGTTAAAGTAGCAGATGATTAGGGGGGCTGTGGCTCACTCAGGCCCGGCAGAGGGAGGGGTGCTGAATGCGGGCAGAGCCTGTGGTGGCAGAGGCCGGCCTGACGTTGCTCCAGCCTGAGGCCCGCCGTGCGTTCTCCCTGGGAAGTTGTCCCTGGATCCCGGGACCCTGGCAGTGGCGCGCTACACAGCCTTCCCGGAGGGGATGTGTGGATAGTGACCTGTGCTCGCACACAGGCTTCTTGGTGGCGGCACCAGCAGCCTTAGCGTCTCATGCCTGTCTCTGGGGCCCGCGCTGTTAGCCGCGGCTCGCGACCATCTCTGGAGTTCCTTTAAGCAGCGCTCTTAATCCCCTCTCCTTGCACACCAAGAAACAAAGAGGGAAGAAAAAGTCTCTTGCCTCTTCGGCAGGTCCAGACTTTTCCCCGGACTCCCTCCCGGCTAGCCGTGGTGCAGTAGCTCCCTTCAGGCTGTGTTCACGCCGCCAACCCCAGTCCTCTCCCTGCGCTCTGACCAACCGAGCCTCAGCTCCCAGCCCTCGCCCGCCCCGGCGAGTGAGCAGACACGCCTCTAGGTCTGGTGAGTGCCGGTCAGCCCTGATCCTCTGTGCGGGAATCTCCCCGCTTTGCCCTCTGCACCCCTGTGGCTGCGCTCTCCTCCGCGGCTGCGCTCTCCTCCGCGGCACCGAAGCTTCCCCTCCTCCGCCACCCGCAGTCTCCGCCTGCGAGGGGGCTTCTAGTGTGTGGAAACCTTTCCTCCTTCACAGCTCCCTCGCACTGGTGCAGGTCCCGTCCCTATTCTTTTGTCTCTGTTTTTTCTTGTTTCTTTTGCCCTACCCGGGTACGTGGGGGGTTTCTTGCCTTTTGGGAAGTCTGAGGTTTTCTGCCAGCGTTCAGTAGGTGTTCTGTAGGAGTTGTTCCACGTGTAGATGTATTTCTGATGTATTTGTGGGGAGGAAGGTGATCTCCCTTCCGCCATCTTGAACGTCTCGTCAGAACTATTTTAGAAAATAAAAGTGCCATGTTGCATCTTTCAAATGAGATGTTAAGCTCACTAAATTCAGATAAAAAATGTGATTGTCCCATAATATTCATTTATCAAACACAATTCTCAGGAAACAGGCGTAACCACAGAGCTACCAAATATGTAAATAGCATAAACCTATCTGTGGTGGCTGCAAAACCAAACCTTTGTCTCACTGAACTGCCTCCGTTTTGTGACACTGAGGTTCCATATTTTATCCTAAGTAATTTTTCCTAGAATTGATATTTTAAAATTGGGAAGCAATTTAGCACGTTGCATTGCCCTGCTCTATTAGCCAGGCCAACATTAATGACACATCTTAATAGTATAATGGGCAGTTGGGCATCTAAACTTTACCCTGCCATGGATCATTTTTGGCAGCTGTGCTTTTTATTCATCAGTCTGATTGAAACCGCTTTCGTGACAGAAGCAAAGATCGTCTTCTTTGTTCAAAATTCCCATAAAAGGCAAAATGGAAGTCTTTGCAGACAGACTGGCGTGCCTGAGTAAATTTATTTTCCTAGGCTTCTAGCCACAACAGTGAGCAAACAAATGTCTTTACCTACATCTTTAAGTATACCATAGGCTAGCGCATTTATAGGATTAAATAATGCTCTTTACTTTGACTTCTTCCTTGTCTGTTTTAAATCATTGCCCAAACTTGCATTTTTAAATGTTAACCTTATAATTCTTAACCTTTAGCCCTGGGCTATTTGAGCAGTCTATGACTGTGTGTGTGTTTGTCTGTGTCTGTGTGTGTACACGTACACTGTCTGTGATGTTGGGGGAGGAGGAGGACTGGGCTTTCTTTTTAATCCTCTTTCTTTATAGGGAGCAGACCTCAAAGGGTTTCCTTTCCTAGCTTCTTAACTTCTCTTCCAAGCATAATGATTCTAGACAGACCAAACAACTGACCAGTGATCCATCGTGTTTTTAATCATTTACAGTCTGATTCCTACAAGGTGGTGCCTGATATTTGGTTTTGAAGAATGCTTTCCTGAAGAATACATTCAAACCAGAATTTCTGAGTAATAAATTACCTGTGCTGGGGGGCTCTTGACAGCTTGTATTATTTTGCCCTCGTGGAAAATAATGGATGATTTGGAACAATGCTCCCTTTTGAATTAAAATATAAAAGGTTAGAGTTTTAGAGCTCAAGATAATAAGTAGACCCTCAACAAACAGACTGGACCCAAATCTCTCCCAGAGAGCAAAGATTTGAGGGGTGAAAACATCGGGGAGAGGAGATAAAAACATAAGCATTTGTACATGACTTGTTTTTTCTCAGGGCTGGGAAAATCTTTTTGTATCCTGCACTGTCCCAGATGCTCAGTCAACTATATAGTTATAGTTATACTAACATGAGGCAGAGCAGAGCTTTGTGCAAATATTATGATCATCCTGACTTACCCAGGAGAAATCCGGTCTCCAGTTTGGCTAGTGAGCCAACCTCTTTCTTATCCCCAACTGGGAGGTGGGGGAGTGGAGGGCAGGGGTCTTGCAATTGTTGGCACTGTGGATAGATCACAAGGGAAACTGAATTTTAGCTGAATATGCATCTGTTTACACATTGGTACAAATTAATCATCATATATTAAATTATAACGCTATTATTTAAATGCTTGTAGAAGAAAGGAACAAATGTTTTCATATGTAAGTGCATATGAACCTCCTATAGATAGTCCCCAGAGCAGAGAATAATCCCAAAGTAATGATGTGACTTAGAAATGGAAATATCTTTTCCTATATGTATATAAAATGTTGTAAGCAGTGGTCAGGTTTCCAGCCTAAACAAAAGTGATCTGAATTTCTAGTTTATTTAAACTAGAGTTTTAAAATTTAAGATAAGAGTTAAGATCACTGTCCAAGAGGCAATATACCACATGAGTTAAGAATCAGAGTGCTCGCTTTGGCAGCACATATACTAAAATTGGAACGATACAGAGAAGATTAGCCTGGCCCCTGCACAAGGATGACACACAAATTCGTGAAGCGTTCCATATTTAAAAAAAAAAAAAAGAGAGAATCAGAGATACCCACTTTTGAGTCTGGGCCCCCCCGCCCACTGGTAGTGTCACTTTGGGGAGGTTTTGTGACCTCTCTGAACCCAGTTTCCTAGTCTGTACATTACAGGGATCAGCAAACTAGGACCTCTGGGACAAATGTGGCTTGCCATCTGTTTTGGCTCAACTTGCAAGCTAATTTTTTAAATCTTTAAGTATTAAAATCAAAGAAAGAAGAATGTTTCGTGACATACAAACATAGTATGAAATTTAAATTTCATGATCCATAAATAAAGCTTTATTGGAAGATAGCCACGCTCATTTGTTTACGTATGGTCTGCTTTCTATGCTGCTTTCTTGTGACCAGACAGAAAGTTACAATAGGGACTGCATGGCCCACAGAGCCTAAGGTAATTAATCTGTGGCCCTTTACTGAAAACATTGATCTAACCCTGCTGTAATATCTACCTTGCGGTGTTACCATTAGGATTGAATGTTATATAAAGTGTTTAGTGCAGGGAATTAGAGTGAGGAAGCCCTGGGCTTATGCTGCTTCTGAAAATGAATATGGGGCTGTGTGTGAAGACCTCTCAAGGACAGAAAAAAGACCAACTGGGAAATAATCTCAACATACTATCACTTCCCTCAATTTACAAGAATGAATGCTGGTGTCAGAAGATATTTGTAGAAAAATGGAAATGTCCCCATTTTGTCATTCTGGTCTAACCTAATAGCACCTGGATTATAAATTGCCAGTAACAATTCAGCATCCATTTTAATAAGAGGTAAAAGTTTGCCATAGACAATACTTTATTAGTTATTATTTTTATTGTTACTCTATTATTGACTATTTCATGATGGGATGGGAATCTCTATTTAATATATAGAAGCAACTATATTCAATATCCTGTGATAAACCATGATGGAAAAGAATATGAAAAGGAATGTATATATATGTGTAACTGAACACTTCGCTGTACAGTAGAAATTAACACAACATTGTAAATCAACTATACTTCAATAAAATAATTTTTTTAAAAAAAGGAAAGATGCAGATAACCCTCAAAAAAATAAATATATAGAAGCAGGTCAGAGTGTCTAATAATGAAAAAATAGTTATTAAAACACATTTCATGATCAAATAATTTGTTACTGAAGTAAGGATGATGAATGAAATGTAAAGATTCACTCCAAGATGGAAGTTCTTTCCCTCTCTTAACAATAGTAAAAGCTATACTACATCTAGTGCTTCTTCTATCAAGTGCTATGTAGGAATTTATTTTTAATTCTTCTAACAGCCCTCTGAGATAAGTAGGAAACTGGGAATAAGAATAGTTAATTCCATTGATATGGAAATCTAATACAGATATAGGCCAAGGGGGAGTGTGATGGCATCCTTTGGGGTGTATCCCCACTTTTGGTATAGCCACAAGGGCCCTATAATTAAGCCAAGACTCATTTTTAATGGAAACATGTGGCTTTCTCTCTAAATGCATTTCAACTAACTGTTATTATTAAATCAATAACCAGTAGTACCAATACCACTATTATCAGTAATGCTCACTTATTGTTTCAGTCATAAATATTTATGACCCACTATGTAACAGACACTGGATTTGGCCCTGGGTACACTATGGAAAACAAAATGAAATCGTTTATCCCATGGATCCTACATTTTAATCAGCAGCGGCAGATAACAATCAAATGAAAATTTTTAAAAATAAACTAGAAAATATCAAGAAATATTAAGTTCTATGGTTGACTACACAGTAGGGGAAAGGGGAAGAACACTTTTGCTTAGGTGGTCATATTAGAGTAGGCTACAAGAGTTCTAGTTGTAACCTCAGAGAGATTTAAGGTTATATCTCAGAGACCCTCTCAGCTAGATAAAGGCTTTAAGAATCTTAAAGGCCTTGTCCAAAAGACCTTTACACTTGGCCCAAAGTAAAATGAAGTCCATCTCAAAGAGACTTGTGGGAGTGGCTTTGTCTAATGGAGTCGACTACAATAAGATTTATAAGAAACTATAACTATGGAAGCACCTACAGCTTTGAATGAATTGAACAGAAATCATTTACACTGAAAAGAGGCTTCTGGGCCCCCAAACTTTAATGAACAGGAAGCAGACTGAGAAAGCTACTCAGCTACAAACACAGGCCATTTCTAAAGAAAAGGAAGATGACTCACTAAGAGATAGGAAGAGCCTCTTGCAGAAAGGAGAACTGAGCCCTAATCAAGGACTGGAAGCAGGTGCCCATTGGATTTCATAATTGTTGTTGACTAGTGACTACTCTGGGCCTCCCTTTACCTTTTGTCTTTTTTTTTTTTACAATTATCTAATCACAGGGTGTATGTATACAAAGGAGGAAGGGAAGGGAAGGGAAGGTGTCAAACAACTGGTCTCTCAGTTCACTAGCCTTCAAATCAATATAAATTATTCTTTAAAAGCTGTGACTGAGGAACTTCCCCTGAGAAGCCTCCTCTTACCCCACTCTACTTCAAACTAATTTAAATGATGAAATATTCTGAACTTGAGCCTGAAATTGACCCCATAGTGGGATAAGACTTTTGGAGGTCTTGGGAAGGGGCAAGTTCATTCTCCATGTGGGATAATTGTCAGTCATTAGAGTCCAGAGCTTTTTTTTTAATTCATCCATCCTCCCTCTCCCCAAACTTCTGGCAACCACTGATCTTTTACTGTCTCTATAAGTTTTGCCTTTTCCAGAATGTTATATAGTTGGAATCATGCAGAGTGCAGCCTTTTCAGACTGACTTTTTCCACTAACAATATGTACTTAAGCTTCCTCCATGTCTCTCAATGGCTTGGCAGCTCATTTCTCTTTATTGTTGAATAATATTCTGTTGTATGAATGTATCACTTTATCCATTCATCTTTTGAAGAACATTTCAGTTGCTTCCAATATTTTGGCAATTATGGATAAAGTCTTTTTAAGCATTCATATGCAGGTTTTTGTAAGGACAAAAGTTTTCAACTCATTTGGGTAAATACCTGGAAGCACAATTGCTGGATCATATAGTAAACCCAAATTTAGCTTTGTAAGGAACTACCATACTGTCTTCCAATGTGGCTGTAGCATGCTGCATTCCCACCAACAATGAATAATTAAGAGTTCCTATTTTTCTACATCCTCACCAGCATTTGGTAGTTTAATTTTGTTGTTTTCTTTGTTGTTAACTCTTTGGGAATTTTTATAGGCAATCATTTGTGAACAAAGACAGTTTTGTTTTGTTTTCCTTCCCTATTTGTATACCTTTTGTTTCCTTTTCTTATTGTAAAAGCTAGGACTTCTACTATGATGTTGAGTAGGAATGGTAAGAGGGACATCCTTGCCTTGTTCTTGATCTTAGGGGGGAAAAAAAAATCTCATTTCTCACCATTAAGTATAATGTTAGCTGTAGGTATTTTGTAAATGTTCTATATCAAGTTGAGAAATTTCTCTTCTATTCTTAGATTACTGAGTGTTTTGTTTTGGGTTTTTTGTTTGTTTTTGTTTTTACTCATGAATGAGTGTTAGATATTGTCAAATGCTTTTTCTGCAACTATTGATAAGATCATATGATTTTCTTCTTTATCCTGTTGATGTGATATAGTGCATTACTTGATTTTCAAGTGTCGAACTAGCCTTGTATATCCAGAAAAAAATCCCACATGGTTATGTTGTATAATTTTTTAATATATTGTTGGATTTGATTTGCTAATATTTGATTGAGGATGTTGCATCTATACTCATGAACAATATTGGTCTCTCGTTTTTATTTCTTGTAATGACTTCTTCTGGTTTTGGAGAATCCAGAATTTTGTCCCCATTTTTTCCTTGATTTCTTGCCTTGAATATTTCTCTTGAGGAGTCCAATTTGATACTAAATTTGTTTCCTTTCAAATGTGAACTTTTTAATTTTGCTGCTTGGATATTTTTGCGTCTTCTCAGTATTGCCAGTAATTTGAAGTCTCACAGTGATGGGCCTTAGTGTGATCATTTTCTTAATAGTTCTGCTAGACATTTTCTAGGCTCTGTTTATTTGGAAACTTCATTGTTTTAGTTTTGGAACTTTTTATTGTATTCTTCATTTACTAATTTTCTCCCTTCTGTTATCTTGTTTGGGGAACTCTTTTTGGTCAGCCTTTGGACTTCCTGGACTGATCTACTACTAATCTTATCTTTTTATGTCTATCATATTTTTCATTTAATTTTGTTCTGCTTTCTATGATACCTTGGTTTTATTATCTAGCTCTTTGGATGAGTTTTTAATGTCTATATTCATATTTCTAGTCTCTAAGAGCTCTAGCTAACAGTTCCACTTTTATAGTATCCTATTGGATGCAATGACTTATTTATCTGAGAACATAAATTATAGTTTTAATTATAGTCTTCATCTGTTCTCTGCATTCCTGTTTTCTGTGAGTTCTTTTTTTCTCTTTGATGTCTTTATTTTTAGGTGGGGCTTTCCTCTATAGCCTGGGATTTTTGTTAGCTGTTCATTTTTAAGATTGGGGCATCAGAAGCTTGAATTGAAGGTCTGTGTGAGAACATGAAATCTTCCAGCTGAGAGACTTCTCCTTGAGAGTGATTGATTTGGAATTTTTTCATTTCATATTGGGAATCCCACCCCACAGCCCATCCCATTTTCCCCAAAACATAACCCTCCCATCTCCTGGTAGCAGTGTATGATAAGCATTATGGGGGGCATTAGTTGCATAGTTCAGTGTCTAAACATTTATTTAATTATCTGTTTTCAGTTTGGCTCCTCTATTCTGTCTTCTGCTCTACCTCCTGTCCCTGAGCTCAGTGCGTCTTACTCTTTTTTTTTTTTTTAATAGGGTACCTCTCCATTTACTTAAATTTTCTTTGATTTCTTTCATCAATATGTTGTAGTTTTTACCTCACAAGTCTTGTAGATGTTTTGCTAGAATTATACCTAGGTAATTCATTTGCCTTGTTTTCCATGTGTCCACTACTAGTATATAGAAATACAATTGATTTTTTATTTAAAATTTTCCAGCTTTGTTGACATATAATTGACAAATAACATTGTGTAAGTTTAAGGTATATGATGTGATGATTTGATACTTGTGTGTATTGTGAAATTATTACCACAATAAAGTTAGTTAATACATCTGTCACCTCATATAATTACCTTTTTGTGTGTTGGTATGGTGAGAACATTTAAGATCTACTCTTTGAAAGGACTTTCAAGTATATAATATAGTATTGTTAACTATAGTCACTATGCTGTACATTAGATTCCCAGAACTTATTCTTCTTATAACTGGAAGTTGACCAACATCTCATTTTTCCCACCCTCCAGTCCATTCTACTCTTCTTTCTATGATTTTTTTTTTTTTTTTTTTTTTTTAGTTTCCACATGTAAGTGATATCTTACAGTATTTGTTTTTCTCTGTCTGGCTATTTTACTTAGCATAATGCCCTCAAGGTCCATTCATGTCACAGATGAGGGCCTCTTATTCCGATTCAGGATAAACCTGCAGTCTCCTGCCAGACTCAAGATGGGTGAATCTGTTGACTGCACACACCAGGGAAGAAGATTTTACCTGTCTCTAAAGAGACTTCCCACCACCTTCCTGATTGCAGCATACCTTCCCTGCTTTGTGTAATGCCCTTTCCCAGAGCCTGTGCAGGGATCTGGAGAAAGAACTAAGCACAGTTCTCACTGTCTTTCTCTCCAGCCAGTACTTTTATCCAGCTTTCTCAGCAATACTAACTCCTCCATTCACTTTCCATTTACTACAAGTAGTTGCCGTTTCAATCTATTATTGTCTCTTCTTGCATTCTTTTTCTTTTTGTTTTTACCATTTTTAATTCCTTTACTTTCACTTTAATGAGGTTTGGGGAGAGAACTGAAATGAAAACCATGTGTTTAATCTTTGTATAATCAGAAAGCTACTGGAATCATTACAAACATACAAAATAAAAATTTAAGGGATAGCGTACTACTTTATTCCAGATATACCAACGGCATATGATCACTAACCGAAACATGCACTTAATTTAAGCAAAACCAAAATTTGGTCTAAGCATTCATGTTATTAAAGACCACATTTCCTAAACTGTATAATTTGTATAATTCTCTCTCCCTAAAATTGCTATACTAAATAAGGGAAGAATGATTTCCTAGTTGTCTAACATTGACTATGTATCCTTTTCTTATAATATCACATGTGATCTTGTAAAGTCTAAGGAGGCTGAATTTAGGGGTGTTGAAGCCCATACAAATCATAAAGAGGGGAAGTCCTTTCATCCTTGGCACTCCTCGGAGCCTATAAGTACTTTCATTCAAGGGAAAATGAAAATGAAATGATGTAACAAATGATGTCTTTAGATCCCTGGGCACGCAATGGGTCTTTCTCAATATTTTTCCAATATTTAAACTTCTTTTTAATTATCCTCCTCCATTTTCCCTTTTGGTGGATTCTCCACCGTATACAGTGCCCACCTCCCACTAAGAATATTAAGTGAATCAGATCCTTCTCTCCGTCCCTTCCTGTTTCAGTCAGGCACAACCCAACCTCAGAGTCCTGGGAAAGATTATGCAGGTTGAGCCCCATTCATAAGAACACCCTATCAAGATGGCCAATGGGGACTGAAAATCAGCTGGGGTCTGCTTGCCACGCCTGGCACCTATGGGGCTGTGTCTCCCCAAATGGGATGCCATATTCTACAATAATTCATACAAAAATTCAGTTTGGACTAACAGTAGCTGTGGTCATTCAGATCTTCCTCCCAGGGCTTTGCATTCTAAAGACACCCTCATATGCACCTCAGCTGTAACAGCTTGTGGATCAGACCAATTCTGCAGGGTTACTTTTTTTTTTTTGCGGTACGCGGGCCTCACTGTTGTGGCCTCTCCCATTGCGGAGCACAGGCTCCGGACGTGCAGGCTCAGCGGCCATGGCTCACGGGCCCAAACACTCCGCGGCACGTGGGATCTTCCTGGACCGGGGCACGAACCCGTGTCCCCTGCATCGGCAGGCGGACTCTCACCCACTGCGCCACCAGGGAAGCCCTGCAGCATTACTTTTGATGTGATTTCTACTTCCCATTCCTCAGTTATTCTTGGGTCTTATCAGTTCTGTCCACTTACCTCCCATTAATATTGTGAGGCCCCATAACAGTTCAGTAAATTTCACTTTAGGTGAAGAAGGCCGAGTTGGTGATGATCGTTTAAAACCAAAACTGATACAGAGAATGTGTAAATACATGGATGGAATAGTATTGCCTGTTTCTTTTGGGGATGGGGGACTTGATGGTGCAGTGTGAGAGAAAAGGAGGAGGGTAGGGATATGAAGCAGAAAGGGAGGTTGATAAATTATTGAAAAATGTGAGCTCTAGTTCTTTGTAGTATTCTCTATCAAGGACTTTCCTCCCACCATCTCCCTACCTTGCCTGCCCCCCACCACAGCTCTCTGACTTGCAGCCTAGTGACAAAAGTGTGAGCTACCTAGTGTTTGGAGCATAAAGCCATTTCTCTGGTGGGCTTTATCCTGGGGATGGCTCTGTCCACACTAATAAGAGCCGACAATAGTAATAGCATACAAAATGGTGGGGATGTGAGCATCAAAGCAAAGAACAATATTTGGCTTGCAACAAGGTCACTTGCTTTAGTGTGGGGCTGAGTAGGAAGGAGGATCTCAGACCACAGGTTTTTTAACTGATCGAGAAACCAAAAAGCAGTGCTTTTTCAAAAAATTGCTTTATGGCAGAACTAGGTAAAATGAGAGTTTGAAAAACGAAATAGAAGAAAATAATCAAAAGTCAAAGTTTTTTCCTTAAGTCTGAGACACCACAGGAACAGAAGAGCCTGATTAAAATGAGCCATTTTACCAGATATATATGTTATATTATTAATTCCAGTGCAGTGTTCAAAAATGGAGAGAAAAAGATTTCAAAAGAGCACTCTTAAAAGTAGTGTGAGCTTGGTGTCCTAGGTAGTGTTACCGATAAAGGGAAGAGCAGATAAGCAAATTCAGTTTGGAAAATAATGACCCATACTATGAACCGGGACCCATGTGACAAGCTGCTGATACAAAATATAGCAGAAGTCTGTGTCGTAAAGGCTTATGCAATTGGAACCTTTCAAAATGATAGAGTACCTGCTGTTTTGTTTTGCTGGCTTTTTTCTTCTAGTCTGTAAGCCTCACTGGACAATAACATAAAACAAGGAGTTTGTTAAGGAAAAAAATATTTTAAAGTAGATGTAACAGTTGTCTAGGCTAGATGTGAGAAGATGAAAGCATAATGACTGTGGAAGTAGTGAAGGGTGAGGTGTGTACAGAAATTGAGTATATAAGGAGTCTCCCTGATTGGCACTTCATTAATTGCAGTAGGAAGATCCTCTGGTAATTCACACAGAGGCTAGACTAAAGGTTTCTTGACATTCAATTCACTGTAAGTCATTTGTGGTCCTGATGATGAATACATGTGAAGTTAGCTAAGTAAATCAATTCAGAAGATGCTTGGAAAATGCACAGGTGGACCAAGTGAGAATGAAACTGATGACCTATAATATACTGTGATGTACTTTGCTGAGGCACAAATTTGAATCATGGGATCTATAAAGCTGGAGGGCCCAGAGAGTTATTTGGCACATTTTTGTTGTTGTTTATGTATCTTTAAATAAATAGTATCTCTTGCCTTTACGTAAAAATCAAGATTTTCTTTCACCCCGGGAAAACATCTGGATGGTAATTGCCTGCGTTTAGAGAATAAATTTAGAATGATGGGATGTCACTTTGGGATCCTTTGGGGGTAGTTCAAAGGGATAAGTTGTTATACTCCAGATTAGTTAAAACTGAGGACAGATTTTGCACCAAATTATAAGAATATGCTTGTGTTTGTCTGACTTAAAATGTTGGCTCTCTAGTCAACACGAAATGAATTTCATGGAACAAGAAACAGTAAAACATAGGTATCTGTCCTCCAGAGGAGCTGCAGTAGGAGCCCAACTGGAAGGCATGGCATATCTGCTGTGAGTCTCACGTTGAGAGTCACAAAGGCAGATGCAGGTTTAATTTGCTTGTTGCTTCTCACATGAGCAGGTTCTAGTAAGCGTGCTCCAATGTTTACCAGCTGCAAGTGGTTCATTACTAAACAGGGATTAATAATTTGTGAAAGCAATTGTAGGTAGGTCATCTTTGAGAGTTGGTAAAAATGCTTGGTCCTTTATTAGAAATGGTTCAGAAAATAAAAGACAGCATTTAGTTTTGCTGGTGGTTGTGAAAGAAGGTAAGATAAAGAGTGTACTATTGAATGCAGTAGTAGCTCACCTCAGGGATGTGATGAATTGCATTAACAGTGATATTAGAAATAAGAAAATAAGAAAAAAAGGGTGTTATTTGTTAACTGAGAGAACTTTCTGTAGTCTTAAACTGTGATCATTTAGCACATCAAGGGGAATTCATAGTGTAAACAAGACTTGAAAGGGAGATTTTCAGTTACTTTTGGGATCTAATGGGTTTCAGGTACACTGAGTCATCAGAGTTCACAGATTCGATCTTTGCCAGTTAGTCCCTCACCTAGCATTCCAGTCTGAAACCCTGAGCTAGCTATTTAATATATCTGAGCCTCAATGCTTCATCAGAAATATAGGGTTCAAAACACATACACCTTATAAGGGTGCTCACAGTATTAAAAAGAAAATAATATCCAAGAAACTTTTTTGATCTCTATACTACCATAAAAAATAACAAACTATGATTATTTCATGATGAATCCATATGCTAATTTCTAACTCTTCCTATCTGTTCCCCCAAACAAATTTCTTAACAAACAAATTTCTTAACGATGTCTACTAGGTCATTTTCAATTAGCTTAGTCCTAGTTATTCTTTGTTAGTCAATGCCAATATACTGCTTTGATGAACAAAACTATGTAATTCACACCACTTTCTGGCTTTTCTCTCAATTAGCCCTAACAGAATTGATTATGTCCATTGAAAGAGAGTGTCACATTTCTTCATCACCTGTTCTTTGTCTATTTTCTGCCACCTCAGCTAATTCCCGAAAAATAAAATATGTTTTAGATTTCTTTTCATCTCTTATACTTTGTGGTAGGTAAAAATAATAGCTTCCCAAAGATGCCCCTGTCTTAATCCCTGGAAGCTGTGAATATGTTACTTTACATGGCAAAAGGAGCTTTGTGGATGTGATTAAGAAACTTGAGATGTGAGAATATCTTGGGTTATGTCAGTGAGTTCATTGTAACTACAGGGGCCTTGTAATAGGGAGGCAGTAGAGTCAGAATCAGAGAAGCAAGATGACAACAGAAGCAGAGGTTGGAGTGATGTGGAGCCATGAGCCAAGGAATGTGGGCAGCCTCTAGAAGCTAGAAAAGGCAAGGAAATGGATTTGCCCCAGAGCCTCCAGAAGGAATGCATCTCTGCTGATCCATTTTAGACTTCCATTCTCCAGAACTCTAAGTGAATCAATTGGTGTACTTTAAGCCACTAAATTTGTGGTAGTTTATCACAGCAGCAATAGGAAACCAACACAGCTATTTTTATGATTTTTTAAATTTTTTTTAATTTTTTGCAGTACGCGGGCCTCTCACTGTTGTGGCCTCTCCCGTTGCGGAGCACAGGCTCCGGACGCGCAGGCTCAGCGGCCATGGCTCACGGGCCCAGCCGCTCCGCGGCATGTGGGATCCTCCCGGACCGGGGCACGAACCCGCGTCCCCTGCGTTGGCAGGCAGACTCTCAACCACTGCGCCACCAGGGAAGCCCATGAGTAATTTTTTATTTGTTGGTGGAGGGGTGTTAGTATTGGTGATATAGGTTTTATAACTGAGTCAGGAAACCAAAAACAAAGAAAATGTCAGTCAGCCAAACCAAGAGCTGCTATCAGGGCTTCTCTATGTCTCATATAGGTTATAACAATAACCAGGAACTTGGCAATTTAGAGACTCAAAGAACCTCAAAACTAATCAAAGCAATACTGAAATAGTTGCTAGAATATTTATCAGCTGAGAAATTTAGGGAAGGACATAAATGGTGTGTAAATATTGTGAACTCTAAGTTATTCAAATCTTCGTTATTTTTTTTTCCCACTCTATACAGCTTCCACTTATACCAGGCCAGCCATATCCCATTTAACTCTTCCAGCAACTCTGGAAGCCTATATGGTTTATATCCTCCATCCTAATGGGGAAATGGGGGCTGAGACAGAACAATTTATGTAACTCAGCCACTCAGCTCATAAGTATTAAGTCCCCACGGAGCCCTAATTACAACAAGTTGCAAATGTAATTTTTAAATGTCAGTCATGTCCTTGTCTTCACACAAAAAAGATACTCTTTTTTATCTTTTGTGTCCCCAGCACCTAGCCCAGTGACTGCTACATATGATACACTTAATTTACTGATGGACTAAATAGATGACATAGCTATTCTGTGGCTAACTCTTAGGTTGAAGAGTGCACAATTCATCAGGTTTGGACCCCCGCTACAGCATCTCATCTAGTAAGTTCAAACAACACTTTGCCCTGTACTCCATGATACCTATGGAAATATAAAAAGACCTTTGTAGAGATTTTTTATTTTTGAGATTATTTTTTAAATAAATCACTTAATATATAGTAAAATGTGTAGCTATTTAGCTTAAAATGGGTTTCTGGATTAGTCAGAAGTCACTATTGGGTTAAATAATACAATAACAATGACTCCAAGAAGAAAACAAAGCAATAGAGTTTCTTTAACAATGTGGTAAGAAATTCACTGGAGTTAAATATTTAATCAAAAACATTCAATAAAAGTAGAATTGCTCCTGAAAGCCAGGCTGCATTATTGGTGAATTAACTAGACAGATTCTACAAACATTTGTCTAAGCCATTATCTGGAAAATCACTTTCAACGCTAATATGATGAAAATATATTATCCACACTAATAACAATGTCCCATCTGTTTAAACACTTTACAACCTACTGAAAGCCATACCTGCAGAAGGCCTTATGGCTCTGAATTTAAAAACAGTTGCAAGTTGAATGCATGTGGCAGAATTACCTGGTAAACAGGCCCTATGAGCTTCCTGTTAAAGGGCTTCTTTGGTACTGTGAACTAACCTTTCAAAATAAACTACCAGAACCGGCCATGGGCACATTGTACAGGGCCATGGATTATCTCTAACCAGTGATAAGTGACTGCTCAGTTCTAAGATATTTTATTTTATTTTATTTCTGGCTGCACCACGTGGTGTGTGGGATCTTAGTCCCTGACCAGGGATCAAACCCATGCCCCCTGCAGTGGAAGCATGGACCCCTAACCAGTGGACTGCCAGGGAATTCCCTCTAAGATATTTTATTGTAACTGCTTCTTCAAGACTGAAAGGTATCTGATATGAAAACCCAAAAGATAAGCAAAGAGTACAACCCCAAATAAAGTCTGTTTATAAGCCGTGAGTGTTTAATGCTCAACAAATTTAGTACATTTATTACCCATCCAGTTATCAAGGAATATTAAAAATTTGAAGGTGTAAAGTCCATTATTTCAGATTTAAATCACTTTAAGCAAGAAGGTAAGCATTTCTTCCCTCAATGAGAACAGAGTACAGTACAGTAATATTTCAGTTTGGTAGCAAACTGGGAGTAAACCAACCCAGAAATATCCAAGGGATACATTAACCAAATGATTAAGAACATTAATACAATTCAAAATAGTGAAATAGCCCTACAATATGAAAAACACTATTCCCTTTCATAGGGAGAATGTGGGTCAATGTGTGAATACTGGATACTAACATATGTAGTTGGATTTTCACAATAAAGTTTTCAATTTACAAAGCATGTTGTATATGTTAATGATTTTTTATAATAACTCTGTGTAGTAGGTAAGTTTAGAACCAGCTTCATTTTCCAGATGAGAAAGCAAAGACTTATAGTGACTTAGTTATTGTCCAAAGTCACAAAAATTTTAAGAGCTAAAGTAGAAAATTTTGGTCTAAGGCTAGTGTACATTTCTCAGTCTTTGCCCCTTCTTCAACATCTCAACCAATCCTGCTATATTTATCAGTAGAGATTTTAAAGGGGTTACCTACATATGATACTCCAACAAAGAATAAAGGTCTTAATAGGCTGCAAATTCTAGAAACATTAAATATATCAAATTCAAAAATATTATAGTACCTTTTTGGATATACTAAAAAGGTACTATGTTAGATGGCAGTGTTCCTCATGGTAGACTCAAACTGAGGCCTGAGTAATTCTTCAAAGCCAGCTAAAAGAAAGCAGTAGGAGGGTGATACACCAGACTGTTTAATCAGTGTCCAGTTCACTAAATACATGGATATAAATGCAATAACTTTTGATGATATGAATGTACAATCAAACACACCTGAGCAAAAATTCTGGTAAAATATTATCTCTCCAAAATACTGAAAAACAGGAAAAGTGAAAAATAAAAGATATTTTAGAGTGAGGAAAGAATAATTTGATTGTAGCAAGAGGAATACTAGTGAATTCCTAGTGCTCAAGGGGAAGCTCTAAGCATTGATCCAAAAGCATCTAATTATGTCCAGAAAGGTGAGTTTTCTCCACAGTATTGAAAGTGATGAATTAGACAGGAGAGAATTGTTGCAGGAAATAAAAGGCCCAGCTCTAGTTTACAATCCAAAGACCTTTATAAGCCTACCTTGTATCAAATTTTCAGTAGAAATTTTGGGACAGATGATAATATCTCTAAATGCAGTTCTAAGAGCTGAAAAATCTCAGTGTTTAACCTAGGGAGATTCTGACTAATTTCGTGTGCTTATCCCAACTTTACTGGATTCATACTTTAGGAAACTGCAGCTGATTTATCTCAGACAAAGTATTTCCCCAAGGAGAACATTTAAAATGTAATTCTTATATTTTTTTATTGTTTGCTTGATTAATTTTTTATTTTGTCATCAATTGTTTGTATTTTCATGGAATGAAATATGTTTTTAGAAAAGGAATATCCAAAGTACAGCCTTCTGTCATTAGGAACTATGGCTAGCATATGACCTGGAAAAGCTGGGTCATTAGTTGGAGTACACCTGTATTTTTAAGACCACAGTGAACCTTTCTTTCAGCATGAATTATAGAAGTACAGAGAAAGGAATAAAATGGTATGATCTGAGCCAAAATGTTAAGAAGAGTTTTATGGAAGAGATGAGAGTTAAGAAGAACTTTGAAGAATGAATAGGATTTGGGTACATGGAGAGGAATTAGGAAGTTTTTCCAGGCAGGGAGAAAATGAATAACGCCTTTTAGTCAGAAAGGAGCACAATCCAGAACTATGAGAAAACCAGTCAGTCTGAAATAATGAATTATTTTTTCTTTTCATTTATTCAATAAATATTTGTTGAGTAATTACTGTATTTCTAGCAGCATACTGGGTAAGAGAGAAACAAGATAAATAATGCATAGTTTTGCTCTCAATAATCTCATTGTCTAGCTAGAGAAACTCTATTAGTAAGAAATTATGTTCAGCTCCTTGAAAAAACAATATGACTGTTGTGGTTTAGTCAGAGATTCCCAAGAGGCGTGCTACACAGTACATTATTGTTTTGCCGATGTGTTATAGGTGTGACAAGATAAGGTACTTCTACTTGAGAGCAAAAAGAGCATTCTGAATATTCAACTTTGTCTATGAGTTGCCTTTTCCTTGTAAGTATCAAATATTATCATTTTCTATATATTTTGTGATGTGAAAAAAATACTGGGAAACAGTGGCTTTACCAAACAGGTTGATACTTTATCATATTTTTAAAAAATCCATAGTACACAGCTAAGCATGGTACCGGAAGTTCCATTACATCATTATAGCTTCTTTTTATGTTTTTGTTTCATCATCCTTCACATATGGCTTTTATTTTCATGGTTGCCACAGACCTCCAAAATGGCTGCTCCATGTCTATCCTCTCATCTGTATTCCAGTTATAAAGAAGGAAGTTATACCTACATTAGGAAAACAAAACTTATTCAGCAATAACCAACAATGTTCCAGTTATTCTCTTAATCAGAACTGTGTCATGTGGGTAGCCTTGGCTGTAAAAGAGTCTGTGGAATATAGGTTTTTAGCTGGTTATAGGCTATTCAAAAGAAAAAGTTCTTTTAGTGAAAACAAAGTGGGGATGGTAATTGGGTCTGTTGGGTCTGCTCCAGAGAAATACATAAGCAAATAATTTTACTGTAATGTATCAACTTAAGCAATATATAGAAAGTCTTGGGAAAAAAGTTAAAGGGAACATTAATTCTGCCTGAAGAGGTAATCAGTGTTTTACAAATGGCAGGAAAATTGAACAGTCTTGAGTCTAAGGGATTAACTTAGTGTAAACCCAAATTAAGACTGAACAAAAATCCTGAGGAGGCAACGTATGTATCTGGAAATTTGAGTTTGATAGCCAAAAAGTCAAAGACATCTGCTAATCTCTGCTTTTTTGAGGCCTAGAAACTTGCACCAGCACAAGGATCTGCTCTTTGTGGCTCTTTGTGTTTTGGGATCTGCCCTTTGTGGCTAGGGAGCCAGTGTTAGAAGAAAGATTCTACAAAAAGGATCAATGGCAGACCCCAAAAAGGGTAGTGAAGCACTCCCATTAGGCTGGATACTATAAAAACAAACATCAAGTGCTGGTGAGGATGTGGAGAAATTGGAACCCTCATTCAGCGTTGGTGGAAATGTAACATGGTGTAGATGCTGTGAAAACAATATGGTGTTTCTTCAAAAGATTAAAAATAAGTTACTCGGCTTCCCTGGTGGTGCAGTGGTTAGGAGTCTGCCTGCCGATGCAGGGGACACGGGTTCGTGCCCCAGTCCGGGAAGATCCCACATGCCGCGTAGCGGCTGGGCCCGTGAGCCGTGGCTGCTGAGCCTGCACGTCCGGAGCCTGTGCTCCACAACGGGAGAGGCCACAACAGTGAGAGGCCCGCATACCGCAAAAAAGAAAAAAAGTCACTATGTGATATAGCAATTCCACTTCTCGTTATACACTCAAGGGAATTGAAAGTAGGGTCTCAAAGAGTCATTTGTATACCCATGTTTTTAGCAACATTATTCGCAATGGACAAAAGATGTAAAAAACCTAAGTTGAATAACAGATAAGTAGATAAACAAAATGGAATGTTATTCAGCCTTAGAAAGGAAGGAAGTTCAGATACATGCTACAACATGAATGAAACTTGAGGACACTATGCTAAATGGAATGTCAGTCACAAAAAGAGAAATATTGATAATTCCACTTATCCAAGGTACCTGGAATAGTCAAATTTATAAGGACAGAAACTAGAATGGTGGTTGGCCAGGGGATGGGGGGAGAGTGAAATGGGAAATTGTTGTTTAATGGGTACAGAGATTTAGTTTTGCAAGGTGAAAAGAGTTTTGAAGGTTGGTTGCACAGCAATACAGATGTACTCAACACTATTGAACTGTACCCTTCAAAAATGATTGATATGGTAAAAATAAAAAAGTAATTTAAAGTTGAATGTTTCGCATGGTAACAGACTTCCATTTTTCTGGAGTTTTGCTTTCCTAGGATTTTTGTATTCATGTACGTCCAGCCATGATTTTAAAATATCACTCTTTTCTAACAGCACTCTTGTATGTATTTTGCAAAGATTAGCATTATAAAAAAATGTCCTAGAATGGTAGGGGCTGGGGGAGGAAGCAGTGACAGATGTTGCTTGATGATCTACCTTGCCTATCATTTTTAAAGCCATAGTGAAAATACTGTTCACACAGTGAGGTGTTGTTTTGGAATGGAGGTTATTATTCTAGAGATTGATTCAAAACGTGCCTGGTGGTCAGAAGTGACAAGCACCAGAAGGAGAAGTGAATTGTCTTTACAGAGGTACATTTTTTTTAATGGGAAGAATGTGGGCAGAAAGGAGGATGGAAGAACAATGTTCCTAGCAGAGGTGAGAGAAGATGGCATTTCAGAACATGAACACAGGGCAATATGAAGAGTTCTTAAGGTACATGAGAAACGATTATTAAAAATAAGACTAGAAAGGTAGGCAGAGATGGCTACCTATTTGCCAACCAGTTCCGTGTATCATCTCAATGAATCCTTACAGCTCTCCCATGAAACAAGTGTTATTAATGATCCCTTTTTATAGATGAACAAAGTAAAATTTGGGGATGTAAAAGTAACAGTTACTATGATAAAAATGATTTGCCTCAGGCAGCATGGGATTGATCTGCCTGGTCCATGAAAGTACTGTCTTTTAGGAAAAAGACAATTCAATTTAGCCAACTGATAATACACATTTATTGGGTGCAAGATAGTCTAAATAATCCTTTACATTGTATATAGCAGTGACCATGCATGAAGAAATTTCCAGCACTAGAAGACAGATAGGTAGGTGGAATTCTTCCCAGCGTGGAGGGTCCCATTTAGAGAGTTTGAGTTATCACGGAGCTATGAGTGCTGGAGATATAACTTGAATCTAGGCCCTCTATATTTTTCTACTAAACCTCACTGCCCCATTTCTCTATTTTTTTTTCATGTTCATCACCTCTTTACACCAGCCAGAGGTTATGACACATCGTTTGGCCTATTAGCAGTCTTTTCAAAGGCTTTGGTGGTAGATCCTAACTTTAAGATAAAAACTAAAGCCCAAAATGCTTTGCATGGTGATTTCTATTGTTAATTGCTAATTTTAGTCCAACTAAATGCTCATCCAAAGCAAATGTATAACTTCCATTTTATTTCAGAAATACCTTTAACTTTACCTTAAAATTCTTCTACGATTCCTGCTCTGTGAAACATATTTTTTTTAATTATACAGGAAATTATCAAAAGGCTTTACTGGAACTCTGATGATATATATAAAGAACTATTGATCCAAGTTTTATAAAAGAAATGATTAATATAGAGGAATGAAGAAAGTAGTGACATAGTCTAATTCATGGATAATTTTAATTTGTTTATAAATTAAATTATTTTAAAGAGGAGGAAGCATTATTGAGAATTAATGGCAAATGCAAATTATAAAAAATATTAAAATATTTATATTAAATCACTTAAATCCATCCATAATTATCTGGCTTTAATTAAGCACTTACTGTATACCAAGTAATGACATAAGCACTTTCTATCCCCAAGCCTGGCTACCAAATTGGAGTTGAAATGGTCACAGAGGGCATACCAGGCATGACAGAAAGCAAAGCAGAGGAGCCAATCAGTGTTAAGGGGGTAGGGGTGAGCCCTTCAGCCCCAGGTGCCATGTGACTCTGAGAATACCTACAACCAAGCATAAGCCTCCCTCACCTCTACTCCAAGCAACCATAGGCAAAGGAGTCCCTGGGGCAATCAGAAATGGAACAATCTACACTTTAAAAAGTTAAAGCAAGGGAAAATGGTATTTTGGATGAGAAGGAAGAAGAAGAGGAAGGGAAAGGAAGATAGAAGTGTAACGCCAAATGTCACAGAGATCGTGTGGAGAGAGGCAGAAATACAGTGATTTCATTTACCAGTTAGAAAGTCCTCCTTGATTGTGTTGGGAGCCTATTTTAATAGAACAGTGTGGCTAAAAGCTGAATTGCAATAGGTGAAGAACAAGCAGAGGATGAGGAAGTGGAATTGATATGAACCCCTCTTTAAGAAGTTTTTGTTGAGAGAGAGAGAGGAGATAATTTGTGAGGATTTCTACTAATTATGGATGGCCTTTATCTTTTTCATACCATAGGGGCAAAGTTATCTGTTGAGAGTAAGGATCATGGAAGTGGGGCATAGAAGTCGGAGAATGGTTGAGAACTGAAGGGAGGATGTGAGCTATGATTTAAAAGGTAAGTAAAATTTACATCAAGATGACAAGAGATTTACTCTGTGTTTATTTCCCATGAGGTATCACCTCACACCAGTCAGAATGGCCATCATCAAAAAATCTGCAAATGATAAATGCTGGAGAGGGTGTGGAAAAAAGGGAACCCTCTTGCACTGTTAGTGGGAATATAAATTGATACAGCCACTATGGAGAACAGTATGAAGGTTCCTTAAAAAACTAAAAATAGAACTAGCATACAACCGAGCAATCCCACTACTGGACATATACCCTGAGAAAACCATAATTCAAAAAGAGTCATGTACCACAATGTTCATTGCAACACTATTTACAATAGCCAGGAGATGGAAGCAACCTAAGTGTCCATCGACAGATGAATGGATAAAGAAGATGTGGCACATATATACAATGGAATATTACTCAGCCATAAAAAGAAATGAAACTGAGTTATTTGTAGTAAGGTGGATGGACCTAGAGTCTGTTATACAGAGTGAAGTAAGTCAGAAAGAGAAAAACAAATACTGTATGCTAACTCATTTATATAGAATATTAAAAAAAAATGGTTCTGAAGAACCTAGAGGCAGGACAGGAATAAAGGCACAGGCGTAGAGAATGCACTTGAGGACATGGGGAAGGGGAAGGGTAAGCTGGGACGAAGTGAGAGAGTGGCATGTACATATATACACTACCAAATGCAAAATAGATAGCTAGTGGGAAGCAGCTGCATAGCACAGGGTGATCAGCTCGGTGCTTTGTGACCGCCTGGAGGGGTGGGATAGGGAGGGTGGGAGGGAGACCCAAGAGGGAGGGGATACGGGGATATATGTATACGTATAGCTGATTCACTTTGTTATACAGCAGAAACTAACACAACAATGTAAAGCAATTATACTCAAATACAGATGTTAAAAAATAAATAAATAAAATAAAATGTGTGGGACCAGGGGAAAAAAAAACTGAATATGTGGACTCAATGCCTATGCTGCAGTGTATTTTGATGTACTATTAGTGCACTCTGCCTAGAAGCAGGGAGTTGTTTGTTCCATGTGCCACAGGATTCCAGTTCTATTAAAGCTGTATTATCTCCAGTGTTAATGCAAAAAGTATGTGATGCACAATTCCCAGACACTGAGAGCACACTGTGACAGACACAAGTGTAATAGAGGGCAGCAACAACTCAAAAATAAATGTATATACTGATTATCAAAAATAAATGCATATACGGATCTCCCTGGAAGGCCAAAAGGACCTTTCAATGTAAATTGATGGGGTTACAGACACTCTTTTTTAAATGAGGTAAAGGATCCATTTAAAACAATTTCATTAGCCCTGCTTGATATCAGAACCCTTCTATAGTAAATGCATTCATTCATTTGTATCAATTACCAGGTCCTAACTTGGGTAACTGTGATGCATTCCACAGCCCATGAATTGTCTTTAATCTGCCCTTGGAAATACACCAAAGTGCTCCAAAGACTCAAACTAAAATAAAATTGTCTTCAGTTTGCAGAGCAGACCAAAGTATGAGCTGAGAAATGCCATATTAATACAAGCCTATTTTTTTAAATACTAGCGTAGACTGAAATTGAATATTGTAGGTTTTCTCACCATTTACAACATGATCTCCAGCTATTTAAATGCAACTTTGATCCACAAATAAATACTTTTCTTCCCAGATAAGTATATCATGCCATCATTTGTGGGCTAAAAACCTCTGTCAATCAGTACCAGACAGTCTGCCCTTCCACTCTCCGTTGTAAAACTGCCATGGATGACGTCAAGTCGCAATTCCCCTTTGCCCACCAGATAATGAGCTGGCACATGTAGAAAAGATCGATGTCAAACAGAAGGGGGAGATAGTTTTGAAGCTATCACTTTTGGTTGCCATCTGATTCCATTTGCAGAAATCAGTCTCCTCCTCCTTGACAACTCTGAATGTGTTATCACTGCAGCTCCAGTTTATTAGATAACCAAGTGCCCCCTTTCACTCTGGAGAACATTTTCCATTAGAATCAAATGGAAATGGAATATTTTTGCAGCAGAGGAGAGAGAATGGGGAACAAACAATCTATTGTATGTATGAAAATGGAGTATGCATGAGTGTGTATGTATGTGCACATGTGTGACTACAGAGTGGCTACCTATGTATATGAAAATAGCTACGAAGCTGATAGCATCAACAGTTATTCCTGAAAACTGTATGTGCTTGGAGACTAAAGGCGACTGCAAGTGGGTCACAACTTACTGTGTCAAATGTTCGCAGACATACCCATGTGGGTAATAGATGTTAGTCAACTTTAATTCACAGTGCTAATCCAAGGAGCAGGAAAGAAACCCTAATAGCTATCGTTTGTGGTGGAGTTTTTACATTTTTGGAAGGAACATTGCCTGGTGATCTAAAAATGGATAATACTCCAAACAAAATAATGAGACCACATGCAAGCATCCTAACTACCGAACTTGGCAAGAGTTGACGAGCAAAGAATAGACTCCAATCAAAACCTGAAGGATCATAATTGTAGAAGTCAAGGGCCAAGAGAGGATGGAAAGGATTTGTTTTCACAGAACGCCTGCTTCTGAACACCCATTGTAGCACAGTGTGAGAAGGCTGTGTATCTTGGAAAGGCCCCCAGAAAAGAAAGTTTAATTAGAAAAGGGACTAATCTATGCAAAACTGAGAATTAAGATACTGGTGCAGGTAGAGGATCATATCAAAAGGCAAAGAGGCAGGAAGAAAGCAGAGCTGTGTATATATAACATCAAGTTTCAGAAAACAGGACAATTTATGTTGGCAAAGAAGGCAAGTTATTTCTTTTGGTTACATTGGAAATTAGCTGCTATCAACCCACACTTCTTGGGGTGAAGGTGTACCCCTCCTGTTCTTAAAGTGTTCTGTTCCTGTCCAGGGCAAAAAGCTGTGTGTATTCTAGTACCAACTTGTTTCAACCACCCCCTAGTCACCCCATTCATGAAGAAGAGATCCCTGCCCTAATATTATGGGGATGGCCAAAGGCACAACACCTGACATCAACCAGATGAGCTTGACAGCAGTTTATTAGCCACGTATACTCACAGCCCAGAGGAGTAAAACACTGCATTCAATTCAGGGCTACATGGGGGCTGCACTCAGAAATAGAGTGAACAGCTGGGGGAGGTGGGCTTTGTAGTACCAAGAGCGTGGGATGACCCCTGGCTCTGTGGGAGGATATAATTGGCTTGTTTGCATAATCCCATAGACTGGGAGGGAACTGAAACTGACTTCTCAGGCATAACCAGAAACTTCAGTTGGTCCTCTTGATAAGAAGGGTTGCTTGGCTAGGAGACCTTATTCACAGAAGCAGAATTGGAAGGGGAGCTTGTGGTTAGGCTATCTGAGGTCCTCCTGGTTTCACCAGATGTCAAGACAGCACATAATATTGGGACTTAATTTTAGACCTTGCACTACACACCTGAAGAGGGACCTGAAAACTGACAGGAAAACTGCTTCCTCCATTTAGAGCATTCTTATTTCTTAACTGCTGGGAATACATAACCTGTCTGACTGAGGTAGATTATCTACCTAATCACCCATCTCTTCCCCCACACTCACAGTTTCCAGGAGGGTGCAAGAAGGAATTGAACTTTTGGTTTCAAGCAATTTGCTTGCTGCTTTCAAGGCTGTATGTGAAGCAGAAACAGACAGAAGTAGGACAAGAAGTCCACAAAGTCCTTAATTAAGTAGAGTACGTGATAGCAGCAGCAAGCAT
The DNA here is from genome assembly GCF_059928025.1 of Delphinapterus leucas. Classification (NCBI taxonomy): domain Eukaryota; kingdom Metazoa; phylum Chordata; class Mammalia; order Artiodactyla; family Monodontidae; genus Delphinapterus; species Delphinapterus leucas. The sequence continues at coordinate 74,133,423 of NC_143139.1, forward strand.
TTGAAAATAAGATTTGCTATATAAGTGTTGCCAGGAAACTGCCTGGAGGATGTGGACACTTATTGCTATTTTTAAAATATACCTTGACAAATTCTCACTTGCCTGGACAATATTAAAGAAGATGGAAAGGAAATTGATGCCCATTGAATTACTCATTGGATAATACGTTATCCAAAAAAGGTGATAAAACTAACTGGACCACATGCAATACGTGAGAAATGCTCTACTTTCAGTGCATGTGGTGCATTGATTCTTCTATTTGTCTGTAAAATTTCTGAAAATACTCTTGTAAATGTGTATGAGATCTGTGGTTTCTTTCTGAAGATATTCAGCTTAACTTTCAAAGATCTCATACACATTAACAAGAGTATTTTCAGAAATTTTACTCTAGTAATTTGGCATCATTTCTGCACTAAAAGTAAAATACTATCAACTTCAAAATTTTAGCAGCTCTTTTATCAATTCCCTCAAGCAGAAATGATTTGCCATCAGCTGATACTTAAAGTGATCTGTTCCTTCCTTTATTATATCACTTACCCCACTGTATAGTAATTATGCATTTATATGCCTGTTTCCCTTTCTAGAAGGTGCATTTTTTTGAAGAGATGACCTTACTTCTTCCTTATATTAACATCCCCATTGCTGTCACAGTTACCTCACATATAATAGTCTCTTAGTAAGTTTTTGTGTAATGAGTGAATGAGTGAGTGACATCACCCTAAACTCTGAATTTATGTAATTCAAATGCCTATTTGACATTTCCACTGGAATATCCATTAGATACCTCAAACTTAAGATATCCCAAAAAACCTATTAATTTGTATTCCTTCAAATCTTCTTATTCAGTACCTTCTATCTGAGGAAATGATAACACCACATGTGCCACTAAGGCCAAAAATGTGCAAGTCAGCTGGAGGGAAATATTCTCCAACTCCTTAATCCAGTCCAGCAGCTTGTTGTGTCTATGTCCAAAGTGTAACACATATCTATTCACTTATTTCCATATCTGTTACCATCACCCTGGTTCAAGCCACCATCATTTTTCATCTGATCTCATTTCTACTCTTGCCCCAGTCTATTCTCCACATAGCATCTGGATGATCTTTTAAAAGTGTAAGTCATATGTCACTTTTCTGCTTGTTGCTGTCCATGAAATTCCCATTTCTCCTAACTAAAGTACACTACACTTTGGCCTCAAGTGCCTTTTATGTAGATCCTCTCCACTTCTCTTTAGCTCCCACTGTCTGCATTTCCCTCAGTCTCCTCCAGCTCTACTGGACTCAGAGATCCTCAGATTGGCCCAGCTCATTCCGTCATGTTCTTTTATTCATGAGCTGTTTCCTTTGCATGAATTATTTGTCCTCTAAATACGTTCGTGACAAGTTCCTTTCTGTCATTGAGAGGTCAGCTTGAATTCCATCTCCTTATTAATACCCTTCTGATTCCCCAATCTAAAGCAGCCCCTGGATCATTCTCTTTTGCATCATTTAGCTTTATTTTTATTACAGTATTTATGGTCATCAGAAGTTTTCCTATTTGTTTTCTTATGCTGGTCTTTATTGTTCACAGCTAAATTTCCAGGGCCTCAAATAGTGTCTGGCACATAAAAGATCTTCAGTAATTGACATTTGGGAATAAATAAGTTCATGAATGTGTTAAGATACTGAATCAATGAATATATAAGTGAGTTTGTGAATAAATGCATGAATAAAGGAGTTTTATTTCTTGACATTTACATTATCTTGATTATACCAGTACTAATATGAAATATTATGTATTACTAATCATGACCTATCCATCTCCATAAACTTTATATGGCATATATAAATTAATGATATCTGATAAGAACAAACCTTACAAACTTAGATGTATTTAGATTAAGAAAACCCCTTGACATACTTTTTTTCCACTGTCAAAATTCACATGAATTTTAAAAACTTCTTTTGCAATTGGTTTTATTCTATTTTTCTTACCTCCTTTTTCCTCTCATTTTTACAAGTCTCTAATGCTAGAGAATTCTTTTTGTCCAATATTCTTCAGAAGTAAGACTGTCAGTTAAACAGCATCAAGGAGTAATTTGGGTCTTCTCAGGTAATCTGAATAGTCCTATATTTATTGAGGAAATTGAATATCAAGTTAAAAATTTCCAAAAATGTGTTAACTTCACTAAGTCCACCAAACATGTAAGAAAGAAAAAATACAAATCTATGCATATTCTGCCAGAAAATTGCAGAGGAAAATCTTTCCAACTCATTTATGGGGCAAGTATTATTCTAATATCAAAATCAGGCAAAGTTATTATAGGAAAAGAAAACTACAGACTAATATCTCTCATGAAGAAGGATACAAAAATTCCTAATAAAATGTTAGCAAATTGAATCCAACAATATATTAAAAGAATAATACATCATGACAAATTGGGATTTATCTTGATTGTGAAGTTAGTTTAACACTTGAAAACAAACCAATGCAATTCACTGTATTATCAGACTGAAGAAAATATATCATCATCTCACTAGACACAGAAAAATCATTTGACAAAATCCAACACCCATTACTTACTTAAAAAACTGTCAGCACACTAGCAACAGACACTTTTTAAAAAATTTAATAAAGGCGATCTATAATAAATTTACATCTAACATTATTCTTCATTGTGAAAGACTGAACTTAGTTCCTAAGATCAAGAACAAGGCAAGGATATCCACTCACAACCACTTCTATTCAAAATCATACTGGAGGTTCTAACCAGAGCAATAAGGCAAGAAAAAAAGTAAAAGCACCCCAAAATGAAAAACTTCAAAAGAGTATGGTGTTAATGTGAAGATAGGCAAATAAGTCAGTGTGAAAAAAATAGAGTCCAGAAATAGACCCACATATATATAGTCATTTAACAAAGGAGAGAAGAATATTCAGTAGAAAAAAAGCATTGTCTTTTCAGTAGATGATACTGGAACGATTAGATTTCCATATGCATAAGGGGAAAAAAAGAAAGACATTTGATCTATACCTCACACCATATACAAAAGTTAACTCAAAATATTTCATAGACCTAGAAATGAAACTGAAAACTATAAAACCTCTAGAAGAAAATATAGGAAAATGTCTTTGTGACTTTAGGTTAAGTAAACAATAGGGAAAACATCTCAGCATCCATGGTTCTTACTTTTTAGTGAAGTTTAAAATGGGGCCAATAAGTTCTTTCCTAAGAGAATAAATTTATGGATTTTAATAACTCACAGAAATAAATCATTGGATATATTTGGGTTTAAAATTAATAACTCTGAACCAAGGTTGAGTATTGTGTTTTCTAATTTTTCAATTTTTTGTTAGTATCATTGGGCTACAGTCAGCTGTGCATATATTAAATAAAGGAAAGAAGGCAAAGAACTAAATTATTGAGCAGAATAAAGTCTACTGTTTCCAAAGGACTGTACCTAGTTCATTGTTTTCACCTCTGCTGTTTTCATCCACTAAAAACCCCTGGCTCCTTCTCAACCTATATCCACGACTAGTCCCCTTTGGCTTATAGCTCCCCTCAGTGATAACCAGAACAACTAGGAAAACCACCATCTAACAATGTTCCATGAGAAAGCCCAGAGACACTTGGTTTTCCAAAGTTCTAAGGAATGCACTATTGAGTGGGGCACCCGCATCATTGAGAAGCTTGCCATCTGGTAGTAGAAGATGCTGTTACAGACTGATAACAATGGGACATGGTAACATCTCAAAATAACAGAGACCAACTGGTGGTATTTATGAGAAGGCATGTGGCGGCAACTATAGAAATAAGCAAAAAGACCTCAATGGCAGCCAGAAAACAGGGGTGGTGCTGACCTACAGAAAGCTATGAAGGTTGTTACATATTGATAGAACACAGTACCCTGGAAGCAAGATGGATCAGCAACACAGAAGGTTATTAGTCTATACAATCAAAATAATTCAAGGATGGATGATCAGGAGGCTGAGGATATCCAATCCAGTAAAATCATGACTCCTTGCCACTTTCTAGCTCTGAGCCACACCTTAGACCAAGAACCCAATGACTGAAAGAAATACCAGGTCCTTAGGAGGAGAACTCTGTAGTAATTACAAGTATTTATTGTAATGATTCCGTCAGTCTTTCCCCAAATGTAACTATGATCACTGATGCAGGTAACTACACTGGGAAAAGGGGAATACTCAAATTGCACAAATATTTGAAAATGTTGGATACAAAATCTGAGTTGATACTGATATTTGGGAACTTGAAACATGATTATGGTGCCCCTGTTAGAATGAGGATGTATGGAGATCAACTAAAGAACTCTGGTCTAGGTCCAGCTCACCAGTAGATTCACTGAGCTCAAGCGTTCACTCAGTGGTCACTTTCCCCAGCCACCAAATAAATAATTAGAATACATATACTTGCTAGTTAGCAGAACTGACACATTAGTCCCTTGGTCTGTGGGATAAAAACTATCAGAGTGGGGAAAGCCAAGAGGAAGACTCTGAAAACTCCCCTCATCAACCTAGCTAAAATAGTTAATGCAAACCAATTGGGTATTGGTGGAGATTGGTGCCTCCCTTAAAAAACTAAATTATGCAGAAGTGATTGTTCTGATTATATATCACTAAGTCTGATCTAGGTACTGACACTGCAGAATGTCTACTTTTCCAGCAACTGAGCTTCTGATTTGGTACCATGCCTCAGTGAAACCAACCAGCACTTGGTGGCAAGTACTGGTGGCTAACATCACTGTCTGAAGGCTTATAAAGTTTGTTCCATCAACAAGGAATCCCACAAAGTATCACTTCAGTGCAAGGGATTCCTTTCACAGCAAAGGAGGTCCAGCAGTGATACATTACCATGGAATCCACTGGTCCTACCACATACTGCACCACTCAAACTGACGCATCAGTTTCTGATACCCAGAAAGAACAGGGTCTCATCTTCCAGTCATAGTATATACTCTAAATCAACAATATATGTTGGGGTGCTGTGACCCAAAAAAATAGAGCGCAAGAACCCAGGGATAGAACTAGAATAGTTATTGTTGTGTTCACTGATCCACTTGGGAAATATTTGATATCCATTCCTGCAACTCCAAGCACTATGGATATAGAGGTTCTGGATCCCAGATGGAAACACTTTCACTTCCATGAAACTTTTAGCCATGGCTAACCCCTAGTCACTTCAGGCTCTTCATGTTGAAAACTCAGCAGACCAGGGAAGGAGACACCATCCTGATGGAGCTATTCGACCCTGATTATCAAGAGGAGGTAGGGCTGCTGTTACACCTGGAGGCAGAAAGAATGTATGTGACACTTAGTTATCTATGGTGGCTGCTTGGTGCTGCCTTAATCAATCTCAGTAATAAATGAAAAGTGTAGCGGCCATATCCTGAACTAGGGGCTCATACCTCATATAGATGTTAGTGTCACCAAGACTAGCAGAGATACTAGGTGAAATTGAGATGTGATTAGCATGAGTAGTAGTACAGGAAGATGATGAGTATAATTTGTGGTCCCAACACTAACTACAGGGGCAGGGACTTTAGTTTGCCCCGCTAGTCTTTCTTGAAGTTTTCCCAGGAAGACACCAGCTAGAGTTTTATAGAAGTAGGTCACAGACGGGTGAATATATTTCATGAAGCAAGTGAAATTGAGTGACTCAAGGTGTGGACTGTAACTGTCCCCACCACCCCTCTCCATTTCAGGACTGAGAAACTCATTCTCTCAGTCACTGGCACTATTACCCCTCTATGACTCACAGATGAGTCCTTGTCCAGGGATTACCCTTGGCCAAAGGGAACTGCTTCACTCAAGGTTATGTCACCTCCTAGTGTTAGCCCACACCAAATATTTACCTGGTTAATGAGTTGGCCTAAAGTTCCAACCTCCTTTCCCAAGTTTTGAACATATCTGAAAGACCATTCCAGCTTTAGACGTCCCTGTGGAATCAGTTGTGTGTTTTGTTGAAACTTTATCACAGTTCAACTTCTTCCTCTGCTCAATCCTCCTTCCCTCACTCCCTACAACTATTGTTCTTAAGAGCTCACCTCAATAAACCTCTTGCACACAAATCACTGTCTAAAAGTCTGTTTCTTGGTAAACTAAAATTATGAGAGTGACAGATCATTTTCATCCAATCTGAGATGCTCTTTTGATCAATAAATTTAACTTATTTACATTTATTGCAATTACAGCTGTTTTAGCCATCTTATTTCATGTTACATATTTACCACATTCTCTATCTTTTTTCTCTGTTCATGCTTTTTGTTTATTTGAAAGTTTTGCATTATATATATATATATATATATATATATATATATATTTTTTTTTTTTTTTTTTTTTTTTTTTTTTTTTACGGTACACAGGCCTCTCACTTTTGTGGCCTCTCCCGTTGTGGAGCACAGGCTCTGGATGAGCAGGCTCAGCAGCCATGGCTCACTGGCCCAGCCACTCTGCAGCATGTGGGATCCTCCCAGACTGGGGCACGAACCCACGTCCCCTGCATCAGCAGGCGGACTCTCAACCACTGCGCCACCAGGGAAGCCCTGCATTATATTTTTATACCATTTAAAATTGGGCTTAATTTATTTGACTCATTTATGTTTAATATTTCATTTCAATTTTCTAAATGTATTATTATTTATATCTTCTTCATGGAAAAGATAAGTGCTTAGTAACTTGTCCTACTCTTACTTCATGTTTGTGCCATAGGACTTTACTTCTGGATTGTGATTTATACACATTTTTGGGGCAGATTTTTTAAAGAAGATGTTAAATTCTACTAAATTATTTACTCATCCTTAGTCCTCATATATCTTACCGCATCCTACCAGAATTCTTGCTCATGTTTTTAATGAAATACTTCATCTGAGATTCCTTTTAAAATTAGTAAACTAAATTGATAAAACTTCTGAGGTCATATATGCCTGGGAATGATTGTGTATTACTCTCACATTTGTGTAAAGAGTTAGACAAATATAAAATTCTATGTTAGAGTTTCTTTTCTTTGAAAATATTATTTCATCTTTGTTTTTAAAGTTTTTGAGAAGTCTGACACCAATCCAAATTTTATACTTATGGAAGTAATCTATTTATTTCTCTATAAGTTTTTAGAGCATCCCTTTCCCCTGTCTTTTATTGATATTCTTAAGATTCAGTTTAATGTTTCGGGTTTTTTTTTTTTTTTTGGTTAGTTTTACTTTGCTCTATTCATTATTTTTTGTTTGGCATTCTATGTGTTCCTTTAAAATGACAGTTTCTTTTCTTTTTTTAATCTGAGAAATTAGGGTAATTTATTTCTTCAGCTATTTCCTTCTATTTATTCATTGTTTATTTTTCTCTGTCTATGGAAAATCCATTATACATCTACTGAGAATTCCTCTAGCCTTCACATGTCTTAACCCTTAATTTTCCTTCTTTCTATCCCTTACTGATCTTTTCCTAAGATATATGAGAAGGGTTTCTAAATCTGATCTTTCAGTTTACTAATTCATGCTTTGGTTGTTTTCTTTCTGCTGTTCATCCATTAAGTTGTCTGTTCAAATTATTATACATTTCATACCCAGTATTTTGAATTAATTCTTTTTTATAAACATGTACTCTGTTATACCAATATTTTTTTTTTATCTTTTGAAGATAGTTTCTTTTCTTTTTTTAAAATCCTTTTTTCATCTGGTCAAGAAATTCTGCTTCTTCTCATACAAGATGTTAAATATCTGTCTTCTGAAGCAATTGTCTTCCTCAGATAAATTGCTGTGCTTCCCTCCAGTCACCTTTCCCCTGGACATATCAACCACGAGGCTGATGATGAGTATGGGGAGAAGTAGCTAAAGTAGCCCAGGCCCTACTTAGCCACCCATAAATTTAGTACTTGGGAATAGAAGTGTCTCAAGGTAGAATATTTACAAACTGTTCCACACCAGGCAAATTTATTTACCTCCACCAATATTATCTTACTGGGATATAATTTTCTCACCTTCAGTTTCATAAAAAGAGGTGGGGATAAGAAGTAATAAATGGCAATGGCCAACCAATCTACTTATATTTCTTGTTATCTACACCCCATCTCAGCCCGATGATATAATACGATCCCATGCCCAAGTTAAAACAGCATGCTGTTTTTCTATCTTGCATTAATTACTGGCTGGACAATGGTTTTCCAAAGCAATGCCAGTGGAAGACAGGGAACAGGGAGACATCACAACTAAAGATTTGTCCTTGTACCTCTCCCTCTCATTGCACCTGGTTCTCTTCTACTTTGGAGGACTGTTTCCCCCTTACACTAGAACATAACCAGCTCTGTTTCCCAAGATTTTTTACAGTAAATGAATACTCCTACCAAGAAATGGAAAGTATTAAACAGTTAATAAGTGTGTAACATAAATATTCTACTTAGATCCATCAACCTCCCTCCCATTTCTGCGCATCTCTAGGATTGAGCTAGGGCGTGAGGCATAGCAGCTCATGTTAGTCACCCTGTCCATCATCAGTTGATCTGTGTCATTTAGACATATTTCTTAAAAATCACGTTTCTGAAAGCTCTTTCAATTTCTCAAAATACATAAACGCGCCCATTACTCTATGTGAGTTTTCAGTTTTCTGCCTGAAAAATGATATAATATTAATCTATGTACCTTATTTAATAGAAATAGGAACCAAAAAAACAACCTGAGGCTAATTAAGCATAAACTACCTCAAGCTTTAATTCTGGCACTATTTCAATTCTCAGTTCTTTGTTTATGATTCATATAATAGTTCACTTTAGACAAATTAATTAGTTGTGTGTGTCAAGCTAGCTAAATGCATGCTAAATATTTTCCCAAGAGAACTAAGTTGAAACTGGGTGCTATTAAAACCTTCAAATGAACAAAATCTGTTTTTAACAAGTCACACATTATTAATTGGAACTGGATAGTGAGGCATATTTTTGGATGCTTGCCGAGAATAATTATGGAACTTTTTTCTTATTTTATTGGAACAAGACAAGTTAATCAAGAAAAGCTAATCCAGCTCATTATGGCCAAAGCTTGAAAGCATGGCCATAAACTACTCACCTTTCCAGTTTGGGTTAGGGTTGAAAAAGTAAGTGGGATCCAGGGATCATGCTTATGCTATAGTTGATACCTTAGAGAGATCTTTGCCCAATTTATTCATTTTAAGTAGGCAAAACATTGGCTATCCAGAAAAATAATATTATTGACCCAAAGTCACACAGCTGGTTAGTGGCAAGGCCAGAATTATGAAATAAATATTTATTCTGCCATGTCCAAAAATGGCTAAAAAACAATGCTTATTCAGTAAGTTTTATTATATATCTTTCTACATTAAATCCAGATAGTACTTAAAAAAAACTTGTTATAAAATGTGTATAATTTTTTAAATAAAAATATGTTTCCAAATAATGGAGCCATTTCCAGGAATGATTCGTTTTCTGCCATAATATACTTTTTTCCTGATTTGTGTTTGCTTAGTATCCACTCACTCTTTAAGGAATTATCTTGCCTCTATTATGCACAGTCATGGTAGAACTCTTATTCAGTGTGTTACTGCTTACCCCCTAACCTAAGCAAGTTTAATCAGATTCTCTCTTTGAAGGCTTTAAATCTTGAAAAGCATGATGCTGGTGCAGGAAAAAATATCAGGTGAAGCATGTTCATTTGGAGTAGTTATTGTAATCTAAACCCACAGATCTTCTGAGTGTAGAAGTAGCTTGACTCTTTACTCTTCTCATCACCTTCCCATTGCTCTTCTTATCATCCAGCTAACTGATGTCCATTTTTCTCTGTATGAATTAGCTAGAATTAGTTTCTACTGCTTGCAGTCATTGGGGTCTAACTGATCACTTATTATCTCTGTGTCTGAATCAGGATGTAACCTGAACCACATTGTTGTTTGTAGCCAGGAATGATATTGTTCCAAATAAGAATTGAGCTGGAACTATTCACATGTCCTACTGTTTCATTTGCTTGACCTTATATAAAAAAACCACAAAGAACATATGAGTTGACATAACTGTGAGCAAAACTTATTTATGATTATTAGACATATCTAGCCCTAATACTCACCTTAACTCAGTATCCAAATGAAAAGAAGCAACTGCTCTCATGCTTGAGGCTCAAGAGAAACACAAATGTATTACGGGTTCTCTAAGGAAGGCTCATAAGAATAAAAGTCTTAGACATGGAGAGATTTCATACAATCTGCTTGTACTATTGAATTTTAAAATTTTGGTTGCCATGATATCTATTTTAAAGAAATGGAAAACTGAATATGTGTGTTATCAGAGACTCTTCCGAGTCATTCTGTTGAACTGAGAATGAGATCTAATTCTTTATTTGAGGCAACACGTTTATTGGGCATGAAAAGATGGTAAACAGAATTAAAAATGTGAATGCATGGACTAGATTAAAATGAGAGGTAAAGTTTGCACTAATCTAATAGAAAAAGCATTTGAGTAAAATGCTTTTGCATGGATGAAATTTTACATGAGTCTTTAAAAATTGTTCCAAACCTTTATCCACTCTCCACATCAGAAGATCTTAAAAGATAAAAGGACACACTAGCAATTTACAAGTACGCCTGGACTGGAGGGCCTTGATGATTCTATTAACACAGGCTTTGAAGTAGCTTGATATAAAGCACATATGCTGTCTATAAATACAGCTTATGGTTGGCAAATATTCTAATAAAATTGATTTTGTTCATACCAAAGGAAATGACCTTGCAATGGATGAAACGGCCTTTAAAAATACAATAAGGCATTTAAGTATCTTTGTCTGCTCTCAAAAATTTCAAAATGTCATCCAAAAGAAGTCTACAACTTTGTGTAAACAAATCCCTTTATCAAGTGTGTCAGTGTATGTCAAGTCAGGTTGCTCAGGCAGCAAAATCAATGCCATCACAACATCAATTTTCCAAGATTTTAAAACACCTACTTTTGACAAAAAGTCAAATAACAGAAAAGTGTCAATTACCATAGATTGGATAAAAGAACCACAATGACTTTTTCCAGGAAAAAAATATAGCATTGTCTGGCAACTTTTTGCACTATGATAATAAACACCTAACAAATAAAAAAAGGAATTGTGATATCCGGATTACCTAGGGCATGAGGAAACAAACACTCTCAAAAACCATTGATGGAGAGTAAAAAGTGAAACTCTTTTTGAAAGAAACATCTTCAACGTGTCTACCCTCTGACATAGCAATTGTGCTCCTGGGAATTTAGTTCTACAGGAGGCATTTGTGTAGTGATTCAGTGTATTCTCATGTGAGACTTCCTGAATTCAACCCTGGTTCTGTATCATACAAGTTAGGGGAAACCTCAGGGCAGGGAACTTCAGAGCCACTGCTGGTAAAAGATGTTCAAACTGGATGTCAGCCCCAACTTGCCACTTCAAACAGGTGTTCCTGTGCAAGGAACATCCTGCATCATCTGAAAAGAGTAGGCAAGGATTATCAACTTTATAGGGTTATTGTGAGGTTCAAACGAGATTATCTGTATAAAGTGTAGTGCCTGGCACACAGTGAACACTCAATAAATGATAGTTGTTATTTTCTTATCATACTCTACAGAAAATCAGTGTTTGAAGAAAATTATTGTGATATTTATTACAGCACTGCTTATAAAAGTAAAGATTTTGAAGTTATCTATATATCATTCAAAATCTAGTACAGCCTTGACATTCTATAGACTTTCTTTTTCTCCAGTGTTTTTTTGAGGTAAAATACACATAACACAGAATTTACTACTTAACTATTTTAAAGTGTACAGTTCAGTGGGATTAAGAATGTGCGTGTTGCTGTGCAACCACCACCGCCATCCGTGTCAAGGACTCTTCATCTTGCAAAACTGAAACTCAATAAACTTAAAAAATGATGAGGTGGATCTATGGGTAATACCATAGAAAGATGTACATGACATATTATTAGAAGGAAAGTTGGAGAGTTGTAGTATAATCTGGATCTATTTTCCAATATGAGAGAGAGAGGGAGAGAGTGTATTTAAGGGGTTATCCCGTCAGCACTAATTTTCTGGAAATTGCCTTTCCTCCCATTCAGTGGTTAGTAGAGAAGCTTCCCCGTTAGTACAATGTGACACAGTATAATGATCATCATTGCTATCTCATTATTATGCTGATTAAATGAATTAATACTTGTATAGCGGTTACATCACTGCTGGGCACTTAGCAAATGTCACAGAAATGTTTTTTTTTTTTAAACGCTTTTTATTTTATTTTTTCAAATTTATTTATTTATTTTTGACTTCGTTGTGTCTTCGTTGCTGTGTGCAGGCTTTCTCTAGTTGTGGTGAGCGGGGGCTACTCTTCGTTGTGGTGCGCAGGCTTCTCATTGCGGTGGCTTCTCTTGTTGCAGAGCATGGGCTGTAGGCACACGGGCTTCAATAGTGTGGCATGTGGGCTCAGTAGTTGTGGCTCGTGGGTTCTAGAGTGCAGGCTCAGTAATTGTGGCGCATGGGCTTAGTTGCTCTGCAGCATGTGGGATCTTCCCGGACCAGGGCTCGAACCCATGTCCCCTGCATTGGCAGGCAGATTCTTAACCACTGCGCCACCAGGGAAGTCCCTCTATTCTTGATACAATGAAAGTCTGGAAAAGATCTCGATATGTGTCCTCTAAGATAGATAGGAGAATAATAGCCACTGAGAAACTATTCTTTTAGTCACCTTGATTTTATAAAACTGCTGCTACTACTACTAAAAGTGACAAAAGCAACATGAAAGTAATAGCTAATATTTCTTGAAATCCGTGTCGGTCACTGGGCCAGTGCTTAACTAGCACTATCTTATGTAATCTTAACAAGGCTATGGAATAGATACAAATATTCCTGTTTCACATGTGAAGAAATGAAAGCTTAGAGGGTTTAAATAATTTTCCCGGTAAGTGTTAGAACCAGGTTATAGGGTCACAGATGTCCTATTTCTAGAGGAGCTTTCTTAATTATCACTAAGCATCATAACCCCATAATGTACTGCATATAAATGCACACAGATATATGTTTACTACACACATGTGTGTGCATATGTACTATAATGTAACAAAGAATTAGATCCAGCTACGTACCAAGTTTTAGAATGCTAAACCATTGACATTTTCTAGACCGTCGTCTATACACCCTACTTCTCATTGTATTACACTCATTTATTTATGTGTCATCTCTCCTGGACAGGTACAATTTTTTTCATCTGTGTACACCTCTGGTTTAACAAGTAGTGCATACATAATAAATTTCACTAAATTTTATAATATTGAAATCGAATTTAGAAATGTTTTAAAATAGCAAATCCTATAGTCTCCATTCTGGTTACATTTTTGGAGACCTTTGCCATTGGGATTTGACTCTCAAACCGAACCTCTTGTGTATACAACTTCCTCAGGATTACTTTCCTTGTATATTTTCTGCATTACTCACATATAAAGTGACCAGTCTGCCCCCTCTAGTTACAATGACTGAGTCCTGTCTAGATAATTCTTAAGACATTTTGACATACTCAACTCACTAATTTGTTTTTCCCTAACTAAGATGTTAGGATTAACTCTTTACCATATCTATAAAAATATCTATTTTTAATTTAAGAGTTATACACCATTGAAAAATACCACTAGTCAAAACAGAACTTCTTCAAAGTAACATTATACAGTCATTCCTCCATTCACATCCCAAAGAAGCCCTTCATACCTTCATACTGTCAGCTTCATTTCCAAAGCTTCACTACAGTGTAAGGACAAGCCTTTAGAGACAACTTATGTATTTCTTCACTCTTTCTCTAGAATGAGTTTCACAATCTGCTTCTGAAACTTAATCGAAAGAAATGCTTCATGGTATCTTGTAATTTCTCTGCTGTTTTATTTCCTCTAATATACAGCACAAAGACGTAAAGAAGAAAAAAACCATGTACATAGGTGCGTGGTAAGCTGGATTTCTGTAAATCTTTGAATAACTATTTCCAATCTAGGAAGAAACCACAATTACCTTCAGAACTCTTTATACACTTGGGCCATCCCTCTGGGGAGGCTACTCTATTTATATTCTGTTATTTCCCTCAGATAGCATATAAAATAAACTTTGCTCAGAACTTGCCATTGTTTAAGATAAATATTTAAGCTTATATTTTATTCTAAAGCAAAAAGAAAATGATTTTATCTAACAGCCATAAGGGCAATAGTTGCCGTAATAATAATAATATAATAATAATAATGACAATAACAATAATAATCTTCTGTTTATTGAGACCTTGCACATTATATGTATCATCTCAGTTAATTCTTACAACAACTTGACTATGTAAATATTTTTATTACCATTTTGTTGCTAAGGAAAACTAACACTCAGATTAATTGCCAAAAGTCACACAGCTAACTATTTACCCATACATACTTACCAGGCCTCTTTGATTCTAACACCTACATTAGGTACTTATTATGATTCAAGATTTTTTAAAATAAGATGGTAGAAATTAAGAATAAATGAATAATCTCCAGGATAAAGTGAATCATAAAGCTCATAGGGGATATGCTATTACATAACATATCAATTAGTATGGAATTTTAAAGGGTAAAAGGACTCTGATCTGAAGAGGCAAGCGCTGATTCATGTAAAGCTAGTGTTTGCTGCTATTTGGTCTACTTCCAAAATGAAATACTAACAAGCTTACCAAGGTTCAAAGACCTCATTTGCCTCCCAACCTCACCTGTTCTATTTTTTCCTTCACTTACTTGTCTCTCCCCTCTTCAACACAAATGTCTTAATCTTTCCCTAACACACCTGTCTCAGGAATTTGATAACACTGTTCCCATCTCCCTCAGTACTTACACAGTTGACTCTTTTATTTTAAATCCTTCAAGTTTCAATATAATTGTCACTTCCTCTGAAATGCTATTACTGGTCTCTCTACCTAAGCAAGTCCCATCTTTCTTTGCACCCTGTTTGTTTCCCTCATAAGTTGTAATTTGCTATATTTTTACAGGGTGCTTACTTGTTTATTGTCTGCATGGAAGCTTACTGGTAAACCTAGTGTCTGTTTTTACACCACTGTACATCCAGAGTCTAACTAAAGCCTGCTCACTAGTTGTTGAATGAATAAATTATAGGTTAAACATAAGCTTATAATGTGGAGTGAATAACATTAAATAACTAGTATTTATATATAATGTTAAGGCAACCTCTGACATGTTAATTTATCATATCTCCACTTGCGACGTCTCATTTTTCCAACATTTCTTATCATAAACAAGCTCCCCTTACAATAGTGACCAAAACTCATAGTTGTATAATCTCACCATGACAGTGAAGTCCAATTGACCTTGACATCACACTAAACCAGTAGTCACTGGGTCAAAGTAACCAGAGTTGATGAGAAAATGAGGAAGGATTATTCATACACTGGAGAAACTTTTGATTGCATAAATACAGGATAAGACCTATTGAATTCATATGGATATAAGCCCATTAAAACATTTTACATATTGAAGAAAAGGACCAGTTGAAAGAGATCAGGACACTGTGGGGCCTTCCCAGGGGAAGACCACCTCCCCCCCTGCCTTGTCCCCCACCTTTGTTTATAGAAAACTTTAGCTTCCTAGGCCTTCTCCCAGTTTCAAAGAGCAAATTTAATCAGAGAGGTGAGAAAATACAGAAACAAAGAAAAGCAGTCAAACAAGACAAAATAATAATAGTTTAGCTGTAAAACAAAGTCAAGGACCTTTGATTCCTCCTCAAGGGCTATAGATAATATCCTGAGCCATATCTTTGAGTTGTTTTGCAGATACTAAAACCCCCACCAGGTGGAAGAAGTTAACTGCATGCTCACCACCAGCGTGTAGACCCCAGACTGGTTGGAACCAGAAGGTTGATGATTGAGATTCCTGAAACATCACCCTGTTACCTCCCCATCAACCAATCAGAGAATTATGCATGAGTTGATCATACTCCCTGTGATCCTTTCCTTCCCACTCTCTTTAAAAATCCTTCCCTGAAAGCCATCAGGGAGCTTTGAGTCTTTTGAGCATGAGCTGCCTATTCTCCTTGCTTGACCCTGAAATAAATGCTATACTTTCCTTCACCACAACCTGGTGTCAGTAGATTAGTTTCTTTGCTGTGCATCAAGCAAGTAGGCCCAAGTTTGGCTCAATAACACAGTGGGGCATCCAAGGAAACTATTTTCAGGACAAAGATATTTTGTTTTCTTAAGAAAAGAAATGGATTGGCATAAGATAAAATTTCAACGTAAGCTGCAAGCACCAAAAGAAGTGATGCCTTCACTCATCGAAGTTGGACTTGCACCCACTGTCCAGGAACCATTTATATTGTAAGTCCCAGGCCTTCTTATTTGACTTAATGTTTTCAGACATTTAGAGGACATTGGGAATATTGAATCTCAGTTCTGAGGGGGAAAAGTTCTTATCATTAATTAATTGATTCAGACTGTATACTCTCCATGTGCATGGTGCTCTGTAAAGACCTGATTGCTCAACCCTGTCTTGTTATTAGCAAAAATCCATAGTCCTGAGCCAAGGACCACAGGTGTTGTAAAGACTAAGAAAAAGATCTGAAAACAGCTTGCTGCTTTGTGTCTGAGTGTTTGTGCTGATAAGGACATCATGCAATAAATCTTCAAGAGGATTAAGTTGTGTCCAACCTAAAATCCAGCATGCCTGACAGATCTTCTGCTCTTGCTTTTGCTATACTTTCCTAATGGATGTGGTGTCTGCTAGGTGCATCTCGCTGTTCTCTTCTCTCCATATACTTACATCTTCAAATTTTTTTTTTATCTATAGTCCACTCCTCTGAACGTCACTCTCATCTGTACAACTGCCCATTCAACGTTACTCCCTGGAAACATCAAAATTAACATCTGTAAAATGAACTCTGAGTTTCAACATCCCCCAAACTTTACCCTCCTCAGGTGTTTTCTACCTTAGTAAATGACACAAACCTAAGTGACATTCTTGATCTGTGCTTTCTCTCTCCGTATTCAGTGTGCTACCAAATCATATAAGCTCTATTTTCATGTTGTATTAAAAAATACTCGCCGTTCTTCACTATACATGGTGCAAGCCACCATCATGTCTCCTCTGCACACTGGAATAGCCTCCTAATGGTTTCCCAATTCTACTTCACATCATTTATCATGCATTTGCCACATGATAGCCATAATTATCCTTTAAAACATGAATCGTGTAAAGACACTCTGTTATTCACCATAGCCCCCATAACTTTCTGTTTCATTCAAAACTCAGTCCAAAGATCTGACCCTGACCTACAAAACTCTACACGATGTAACTCTCTGGGTGCCAACCACATCAGCTTCCTGATATTCTTCAAACACACCAAACATGCCCTCCCTCCCTCACCACTCCCAGAATTGTGTTGTTCCCTCTACCTGGAGAGTTTTTTTCCGTATAGTCCCATTGACAGTTCCACCATGTAATTTCCCTAGTCTCCTCTTCAGAGACACAATTTCTTTCCAAGTCATAAAAAATGAAAAGAAAAATCACCCCTCCCTTTTGCTCTATCTCTGCTTTATTGTTTTCTATCTAACCTTATAATAGTACGCAATGCTGATACTACGCAATGCTATATGTTATTGACTATCCATCACTCTGTAGTATATGTTTCATAAGGAAAGGAATTTTTTGTTCACCTCAGTATCCCCAGCACCTGGAATAATACCGGGAACATAGTAGAAATTCAGAAAATATTTGTTGAATAAATACATTACTCCAGAAATGCACCCTAAATCTGGTTATCTCAGGATTACCAGATGGCTTTTATACCAACTAAATGGAGATTCCTGGGGAAATCCTCAGGCCACCACATAATTTTGAGAAGACCACGTTTCTGGAATTTTATTCCAGCTCTGGCTTGTTATTTGCTCCCTACTTGCTACTCTAATATGCTACGTGACTAAGTGTGGACACTAAGTAACCAATTACCTGCCTTTATGATTTTTACCCTCTATAACCTTATAATAAAGAAGAAGGCAAGGCAAACATTCATTAGATACAACATGGTACTATAGAATTAGATAACAATTAATAAGACCTACCAATATATATTTTAAAATTTCTTAAGTGCTTTCTCACTTACTTCCTATTATTCAATTGTCTTTAATATATTTCTAGGTCAACTTAATATTTCCTGTTTTCCTTTTATGAGGATAGTACCAGCTTCTGATGGTACTGACTTCTGGGTGAAAATGCAACTCTATGCATTTTATTAACTTCAACTTAAAAATGCAGACTTTAATTGCTACACAAAGAATGTGCCATATTTTCACCAGAGCTGCTGCATTGCTTGACTACTAAGCAAACTGCACTTGAAGCTACAACTAAATAATCTATGCTGAAATTCGGGTTCACATTGTGGCAATGGTAACATTTCATGATGTTTTGTTTTGCCCACCAGCTGAGTAGGGTAGTCTTGGGGAGAATTTTTAAGCTAATTAGGCCTGCATATTTCTATGATATCTGCAAACTTACACAACTAATTTTGCCTTCAGATTGTCCTAATTTCTCTCTAACATTCCCAATAGTCCTTTATTTAAGGAATGAATACAGGCTTTTTTCTGATGCAAATTGTCTTCAGAGTGTGCCTATACAATTAAATAGAATAGATGTTTGAGATATTTATATAGATTGTTCAAATTTAGGGCACATTTGTATGATTTTTTTAATGTAACATATATGTTACACACATATCTCATATATATGTTATTGATATGTGTGTATGTGTGTAACAAAATTCATTAATTCATCAATTCAATAAATACTTATGAGCACCTATATTACAGGCATTGTTATAGTCCTAAGGGTAGAGTGACAAAGAAAACAGACAAAAGTACTTTTGGAACTTATTTTCTATGAAGCGGGGATGTAGATAAGACACAGACAAATAAGTAAAATATAAAGTAATTAGATGGTGATAACTGTCAAGGAGGAAATGTGGAGCAGGAAAAAGTAATATAAAACATAGGCATAGTGTAATTTTAGGGAGAATGACCAGAGCATGTTTCACAGAGGTGTATTTTGGTAAAACAAGAGTGAGGTGAGGGCTCTGTTCAGATATCTGGGGGAAAGTACTCTAGGCAGAGGAAATAGTTATTGCCAAGGACCAAAAGTGGGTGCCTGGGGCTTCAAGGGGCAGCAAGGAGTTAGTGAGACTGGAGCAGATTGAGACAAAAGAAGAGGAGGTCGGAGAGGTTGGGGGAGGGTGCTGCAAATGAATGTCATCTAGGTTGCTGTTAGGACTTTGATTTTTGTTTTAAGTGGAGTGGGAAATCATTGGAAAGTTTCTAGCAAAGAAGTGATGTGCTCTGGCTTACATTTTAAGAGAATTGCTTTGGCAGCTGTGTTGAATAGACCACAGAATAGGGCAAGGGTAGAAGCAAGGACAGCAGGTAGGTTCTTGTCTAATCCAGATGCAAGGTGAGGATAGTTTTGATGGCAGCCCTGGAGTCTACAACGGGTCAAATTATGCAAGTAGAGTCAAATGTGGTGATAGACCACATGTGCATTTGAGGGTAAGAAATGGGTCAAGGATTATATGAAAGTTGTTGATCTGAGCAACAAAATAGATAACATTTTGTTAAGTTAAATGAGAGAAAGTTGAAGGACAAGTAAGAGTGAATGGTATTACTATCATTGGTTCAGGGTAGATCGTGTTAAATTTGAGATGTGTTTTTGACATCCAAGTGGAGATGTCAAGTAGGCTGTTGAGTATATGAATTTGGAGATCAGGGGTAAAGTTTGTATTGAAAAAATAAATGTTCAAGATCTAAATGACATTAAAAGTCATCAGAGTGGATGAGATCACCAAAGCAGTGAATGTAGATTGGAAAGGAAAGAAGTCCATGTCCTAATCCCAAGGACACTACAGCTTTAAGAGGGCAGGGAGGGCTTCCCTGGTGGCGCAGTGGTTGAGAGTCCGCCTGCCGATGCAGGGGACACGGGTTTGCGCCCCGGCCCGGGAGGATCCCACGTGCCGCGGAGCGGCTGGGCCCATGATCCATGGCCGCTGAGCCTGCACGTCCGGAGCCTGTGCTCCGCAACGGGAGAGGCCACAACAGTGAGAGGCCCGCGTACCGTAAAAAGAAAAAAAAAAAAAAGAGGGCAGGGAGATGATGAAGAATAGTGTCTATAAAGGTAGAAACTGGAGCAAACGTGTTTTCTGGCAGCGTTATCAGTGTGTCATAGTTCTGGATAGGTGAACTGAGACCATTGAATCTAGCAACACAATTTGTCTTCTACATAAAAGATGTTATTTATCCAGATGACTCCACATGTTAGTATAAAAATGAATCTTCAAAAATACCATGATAAGAGCAATGTAATTATTCATGTAATTCTTTATTTCATCTACTGCTGCCTCAAATTCACCTAGACTGGACCCTGAGCAGAGAGGCTGGTAGATTAACATTGGCATCTGAGAATTTCATACAAATCACCACCTTTAAAATAAACTACTGATATATGTAGAACATTTAATATTTACAATGGCTTACAAGTGCATTATTGAATGTGTAACATTCAACATATGGGAATGGTAAATATTATTATTATTAATGTCATTTTACAGATGTGGAACATGAGCCTCTAAAGGAGGCAGTTTCACTTTGCATGTGTTGAAAATGGAATTTAAATACTGTCATTTGGCTCCGCAAGCCAATTTTTTCCTCTTATACCATTTTTTTGCAGCAGGATGAGTCCATTGACTCAAAAAAGTAGAATATGTATGTGTATGTGTGAATACAGGCATTTATTAGTTTGTATATATATTTATGTATATAGTGTGTATATGTGTATATATTCATGTGTAGTTGTTGTCATTGTTTATCTGCTTTTCTATTGCTCTGCTCACATTCCTTTAATCATTTTCCCTACAGCCATCAGCAAGCAAGCATTTGGGAAAGAGACAGGGATTGCAACCTCTGCTGTAGCAAATAGAGCAAGTG
Organism: Delphinapterus leucas; assembly: GCF_059928025.1. NCBI lineage: Eukaryota > Metazoa > Chordata > Mammalia > Artiodactyla > Monodontidae > Delphinapterus > Delphinapterus leucas. The sequence goes on from NC_143139.1 coordinate 74,154,386, forward strand.
CTTTGGAACTAAGGGTTAAAACTTCAGCTGTCAAAATTTCTACCTGCATGATCTTGGTCTCGTCACTTATCATTTCCAGCCTCAATCTCTTTATCTGTATAATGTATATTGTCATATCTACCTAAGATTTTAAACAATCAAAACTCTGTAAGGGGGGGAGAGAGATAAATTGGGAGACTGGGATTGACATATACACACTAATATATCTAAAATAAATAACTAATAATGACCTCTGTATAGCACAGGGAACTCTACTCAATACTCTGTAATGGCCTATATGGGAAAAGAATCTAAAAAAGAGTGGATATATGCATGTGTTTAACTGATTCACTTTGCTGTACACCTGAAATTAGCACAGCATTGTAAATCAACTATACTCCAATAGGAATTTTAAAAAATACCACAAAAATAAACCACACACAATGTGTAAATTTGTCCACTTAACTCTTCTAAGGCTAGGCTGGTTACCATTAGTACGTGCTTCCATACACTCCTTAGCATTTATCACACGCTCTTGTAACTATGAGCTTCCTGAATTAGCATTATGAAGACAGTAACTTTGCTGTTTTTTTTCTATTTTCTCCCAAGAATATGGTGAAATGATGCCTATACAATGAGAGAATAAAGCCCATGACGTATGTTAAGTGTACAATAAATAATAATATTATTAATGCCATTATTATATTATCCAGATCCACAAAAAGCAAACCCATAATTTTGGTCCCAATGGCAAGAAAGTTGATTAACAAAACTGCATTACCACAACAAGCTTTGCATCCAATCTGTACTTTTACTTACCATATGCCCATGTTAACTAATGATCTCCCAAAGTTAATTTAGCAATGCTACTAGAAAAAAATCACTTTTAAGCTAATCCTACAGGTTGGCAAAACTCAAATTAAAGGTATTCAACTTCAGCTGATGTTTATCAGCTGGATAAGATATTCACTTATCCTTAACGTAAATCTCACGACTTCCAAGCTTCCAGGGCCACCTTTTCTTTTAATGTCTAATGAATCTGCACATTAGCTGATCTTAAAGTAGAGCTGAGTACATGGTAACTGCTAAACCAATGCTTGTTAAGAGAATTACAGAATCAATGAATAAATACACGTGACAGCAATAATTATTAGCAAAAACAAAGATTAAAAAATACAAACATTTTTCTAGGTTATCAAATTCCACAAAAATGACATCCCTGCTTTTTTTTTCCTACGGAGATCATAATCTTTTTTTTATGCTGTGCATGCATGCTGTGAAATGTTTTTCTCTTATTAATTTCCTTTTTACACCAAGTTTTTAGACAGCTGAAAATTATGAGTTTACAGAACGAGATGTACTTTCAGTTCTTAGTTTATGGCCGAGTACTATGGCATGCGCTATTATGAAAACAATTCTAAACTGTGTTTTATTATATTATATTGTGCAATTTATATTCTGAAGATACTATCAACACCAGAGAACAGACAAATTTAATAAAAGACACAGTGTTCCTTTTGTCATAATAGTTATTAAAATGAAACTGTTCCCAGAAGGCATTTACAGTATCTTTTCAAAGATATTCTGCATACTTTGATGCATCAATTGGGGCTTCTAGATATGAATAGCAGCATCATAGATCTTAGAAACATACTGTAGTAAGCTGGAAGGGGAGTGCCTTATAATTATCCAGGCTGGCTCCTTCATTTTACAGGAGAGGACATGGAGGCCGAGAGAGAACAATTGATGCAACCTAATTCATGTCTAAGTTGTGACTAGACCTGAGGTGTCATGACTCCTATCCAAGGATTCCTTCCACTTCTATTGTCATTAATGGTAATAATCTTGTAGGGGATAAGTAACTTAATTATTATCTACTATTATTTTGATTATTTATCTCTTTATGTATTTTTTGTATGTCTCTTGATAGAATATAAGTTTCATGAGAGCAGGAAGTGTTCTCATTTGGGATACTGCAGGATTCCCTATGCTTAGAGCATTCTAACACATAGAATTCATTCAATAAATATTTGTTAATAAATAAATAAAAATTTAATAGATATAATAGGTGCTACAAAAATTTATTAAAAATGAGGACTGACCTCTAAGAAGTACGGTCTAGAACTACACACATACACACACACACAAACACATATATACAACATAAAGCAGAATATACTAAATGCCACACAAATGGCATAAAGAAGTTGTAAGATAATTAAAACAGCCATGTGACTCTTGCAGCAAGGAGTATACAAAAATTTCTAAGTAGCGATGAAGCTTAGGTAAAGTTACAAACTAAGATAATCATACAGGACATACCAGAGTTCTGTGACACCCTCAGCTCTGCTGGTTAGCTCTGGGTGCTGGAAGGTAAGGATTCACAGAGTTGATGTAGGGAAACTGAGCCTTAGGATGCCTGTAGGGTGAGTAGAAGCCAATATAAATGGTAAGAATATTTGGGAGACTAACAGTTTGCAGCCTGAGAATGGTTAAAAGATATTTGAGAAATAAACCAACATTTTTTAAAGATGTGGAGTAAAAATGGTAGACAAATGTTAAATAAGAGACTATTGATAGTAAGAGATTGGTTGTGATACATGGTCATGACTTGTGAAGAGATGGTGCAAAGAAAGAAAGGGAAGGAGGGAGAGAGGGAGGAAGGAAAACAGTTTCTAATTTTAGCTACATGATTTCCTAGTTATCTGACCTTGAACAAATTCCTTTCTGTCTATCTCTAAAACTTATTGTCTCACTGTAAAGCAAGGAAAATAATACTTTTCTCGTAAGATTGTTTGACAACTAAAGGAGATGATGCAAGTAAAGCTCTTAACACTATATGGAACCCAGATAGTGCTCAAAAATGTGTAGCTATAAATATTCATTATTATATATTTTTGCAATAATGATAGCAGTAAAAAGACACTCTATGAGATAAATTAAATAAAAGAAAAATTGAGACATAGTCCTTGACTACAAGAAACCTATGGTTTAGTGCCACCAGAATCCTGGTGGTTTTAAATCTTGGAAAAAATTGGGTAGAAGATTAACTAATTAGAGAATTTAAATATTAACCCAGCTTGCAAATAATTGACAGCAAAATACAAGATTACAAATGAATAGAAATAAAATATTTTGACATAAAAAGAGATAAACATATATAGCAATATTCAAAATGTAAATTAAGACTTTTTTTAATTGATTGATAATGGTAAAATGGAAATGGTAAAAACACAAAATGTACATTAGATGTCATAACTCACTTGACTATGGAAGAACACATTCTTCATTAAAAATAAGTCATGTGCATTATCTGTCCACTGATGTGCAATGTCATTTAAGACATTCCACCATTCTCTGCTTGAGCACTCTTCTATAATCTGATGAGGTGTCCAGGGAAGAGACAATGATAGCCAAGGCATTAAAATGTAATCAAGATATGCAAATTTATATCTAAATGTGATTTGCTGGGAAAAAGAAATTAATCTAGGCATGGTCAAATAAACAATGTGTAATATGGATAATTAATCACCAAATTAGCAGCTACGGTCCCCTGAGGAAATTATGCAAATTGAAAAGGCCCCCATCCACTGACACAATTAGACCACTTAATGGCAAACTCTCAACAAAATAACCCTGGGGAACATCACAAGACAAATAGCCTAATCAACCTTAGTGTCCCAAACTCCATTGCAGTGTTTAGGATTATTTAATATTGTTTCTTCCTGGTTTGAACTTATTCAGAAGGATTCCATCAAATTTTGCTAGAAAATATTCTAAGATTCCACACTATGGATAGTCTGTTATGTAGTTCCCTCAAAGTCTAGTTTTCCTCTGTCAATCAAATATCTTATTAAAATCTGAAATCATGCAAATAATAAGGATTCCTGAATGAGCAAAGGCCAATTATATGTCTCCTATCAGTAACAGCAAAATCAAGGAAATATTGATGCACTATGAAAATGTATGTCCTCTGTGGCCTGATGTCACCTGCTTATTATACCAGCAACAAAGGATCTCTACACTTCCTTGATAATAAATGTTGTCACCTCAGGTAAGAGTATTTTGTCTTTAAGAATGTTAGGGTGCTGTCCCATACCTGCCCCTAAAGCATGTACCAAGTAATCATACCTCTGTTCCCTTTACTCCACTTACACAAAAATAGGTGACAAAGTGACGACTCCTGCAGAACGCTTTGAGATCAGGCCTAAGAGGACGCATGAGACTCTGCTGCTAAATCCCCCCCCAAAATGTGACTCCACCTCTAGAAAGATCACAAAGCTGCCTGGATAGAAATAAAAGACGCTCCCCCCCGCCAGAATGGATTGATTGGTTGATTGATTTTATTCATTTTATTTTTGGCCGCGTTGGGTCTTCGTTGCTGCGCACAGGCTTTCTCTAGTTGCGGCGAGCGGGTGCTACTCTTCCTTGTAGTGCGGGCTTCTCATTGCAGTGGCTTCTCTTGCTGTAGAGCATGGGTTCTAGGCTGCGGGCTTCAGCAGTTGTGGCTCACAGGCTCAGTAGTTGTGGCGCATGGCCTTAGTTGCTCCATGGCATATGGGATCTTCCCAGACCAGGGATCGAATCCGTGTCCCCTGCGTTGGCAGGTGGATTCTTAACCACCGCACCACTAGGGAAACCCCCAGAAAAGGGTTTATTAGGTATTTTGTTATTATAGTTTTGCTGCTGAAAAGACTAGTCACAGAGAAGAAATTATAATACCACTATGATTGCTGATGGGCCAGTTGTACCTATCATTTATAGATACTATTTATATTGCTTGGCTATATGGTTAGTACTGCCACTTAGCTCATTTATTCCTCCGAACACCCTAACGTGCCCAAGGTCAAAAAACTAAGGATTAGCAAACCAGGGCTACAGATTCTAGTCTCTTAACTCTCCAAATGGCATGCTAAATACCATGCTTACTGCTATGTCAGGTGATATACATCCAAAATCCCGAAGTCAGGAAATAGCCAAAATGGGAATAAAATGAAGCAGTACCGTCCACTCTACTCAGACTCAGCTTTTCCGTGTTCAGAAAACCGTACCTGATGTGACAGCAGATGCTACTTACGCTGTCAATGTCCAGTCCCTCAGGCTGTCTGGAAGGACTGATTCCCTGCCCCGGCCCAAGAAGGCAATGAATCCCCTGACCCTGGGAAGTGGGAATTATAACCTTGACATATATTTTTGCTTCTTTAATTCTCATTCTCTATCATATCCCCAAACTTAAGAGTCCTGTAAAAGTCAGATGGCGGCTAGGATCTTCTTCCCTGCAAGACTTATCCAAGAAGTCATAGACAAACATCATAAATTAGAGCAATGACACACCCCTTCTACCTTCATTAACAAATGTAAAAGCCTGCATCTAGAACCACAGTCACCTAGTATTTTTAGCAGTGAAAGTATTATTATAAATCATCTAATCTAGTGATTTTTAAACAATGCTCTGTAGATCATGAGGGATTTGGAAGTGTACTTTAGGGGCTAACTAGGGGGTGAGTGGGAGAGAGCAGGAGTCTGGGTCCCCCACCAACCTTCAACAACGTGTGCTTCTCTTACAGACTAGGTAATCGTGCATGATATCCTTTGAAGAAAGGGCTTCACAGCTCAAAATATTTTATTAATGCCCTCCCTCCCTAGTCCAACATTCTCACTTTATCTGAGAATCACTCTGTGCAAGCCGACTCCCTAAGGCCACACCTGAGTGACCAGTGTTCCAGCACTCTGTCAATGCCTGTTGCCACGTTGGTATTAAATCTTGTCTATGATTCAGCAGTGCCTGTGACTCTTGCTGTACAAATGCTAAATATACTAATTTTTATCTTTAAGAGTTTCAGAGTCAGTCTGGATCAAACATTGATTTGACTGGTGAATCTGATGACCAAGTTCTTTCTTTCACAGTCCAGAAATTCTATGGAGACATTGTCTCTTCTGATTCTGTGCTTTTATACCAACATGATGATTGACATAGCACACTCCCAATTCATAGCCCCCCATCACTTTCCAATAATGACCTAGGAGTCTTCTGCCTGTTCAGACTACTCTAGTCTTATTACTCAATCACTCTGACCACTGGCTCCGTTGCCTGCCTATGGTCTTACTCTAGTCTTTTGGATCTCATCTATATATCTGGTTTCCCCAGCTTTTGAATCTCAATTCTTACTCAAGAACTTTGGCTGGGAATACCAGAGTCCTAGTTTTACCCCTTACCAGCTGTATAAACTTGGACTAGCATTGTTTGACATACACTAGATTAGATAGTTTCTAATCATTGTCCCACTGCTAAAATATTAGTTTACAAAAATTCTTTGGCTCCTGATTTTGTGGTTGGTGAAATTAAGATAATATCTGCTCCATCTTTCTTTAGAGTTGCTGTAAATACGTATGAATATATTTATATAGTTTATATGTATATATATAAATATATATATGATATATGTGAATGTTCTTTGTAAACTGTATTTTATACCAAAAAAAAATGTATTGTGATTCCCAGACCTCATCTCAGTTCTATCATCCCTATATGATAATATAAAGCTGCAAGTAACACCTGGCTATCAGAGTTGCATTACTCAGATGTTTCTTTTAAATCTTCCTAAACTTCATACCCTTGAATTTTCTGTACACTAAGATATGAAATCCCTGGGCTTTGTGACATTTCTTTGATCTGGGAGAAGAAAATAACACAAGAAATCCTATCTAAGGAAAGAGTCAGAAACATCAAAGCAGATAAGTACAGTATGAGAAGAAGTGTTCATACTGCAAACATGTTGACTGAAAATCTGTATTGTCACAAAGTAGTGATAGTGACCATATTCTTTCAGAACAAAGTCTAAAGGTAAGGCGCTGAGTCAAAAAAAAAAAGAAAAAGGCTGATCAGGAACACTACAAAACTGAATTGGAGATTTGATTGTGTCCCATCTCGAATTAATTTTACATCTTGTTTTGCATCAGAATCCATACACACAAATACATATGCCAACACACAGATGTATACATACTCTGTACACCCTTCTACATGCTGAAGAAATCTTTATAATAAAGTGTATAACCCTGGGTTTGCTTAACTGAAGAATATTATTTAAATAAGAACCAGGTGACTTGCTTAATACCCCCCACTGAACACATGTATTGGAATAAGTTGTGAAAGAGAGAACTTTGTTTTGTATATTAATTGGGTCAAGCCATGTGTCCTTGATTTCAAGAGAACTTAGTAGAAAAATGTTAATCCAGAGAATATTTGTTGTTTTAGTCACATGATGACAAACGTAAATTTAGTATTCTCATTAGTTGACTAAATCTATCAAATTTTTAAGTATCATGTAAAGAGAGCCAAACTAGGAGGTAACTGCTGCAATCAAACTACTGGAGAATAAAAAAGTAAATAAAGATCTAGGAAATCACTTGAGTAATTGGTAGTAAAATCATCTCGTTAATTTGTGTTCCTTTGGCAGCATGCTTCCTGATTGTTCTCCTTCCTTTCTCCTTTCTTCTGGGTTTTCATCCATTTTTTCTCAACTGTGGCTTTTCAGTAAAATAAGAATTATTATTACTATAGTTATAATAATAATTTTTTATATAGTTGTGTTTTGTTTGAGAGGAAGATAAACAAGAAACCTTTAAGCACACCTGGTGTTTAGCTTAGTCTTGGATAGAGAGCAAGACTCATGGAAGGAAGAGTCTTTAAGGGTAGAAGTAGACCTGTTTCTTACAATTTTATTTCTGAATGATGGTTGCTTTGGATGGGAAGATGACATAGCAGCACCATACTTTGTGGGTAAACAGAGGAATAAGTCCATGTGGTACAATTTTTTTGTTTTTTGAATCCCCAAAATGTACTTTTACGAGAAGAGGAATAGTTGGTGAAGAGGCTTGTCTGCACCTCAAAAATGACTACAAGATGATAGAATCTACTGTGGACTTTCGTTTCTTACTGAATAACCTGGATAACTTCATATTTGATTAATGCAGACTCTATAGTGAAAATGTCTGAGATTCCCTAAGGAAATAGCCAATGTGGCTATATCATCAGTGTGGGAAGCAAAAAATCAATAGAAGAGTCATCCAGAACTGAGGCATAAAAATCATTTTTTTTTCACTTAGGCAAAGAACATAGAATTGATACTCAAATAAAACTGCTTTATATGGTCCAAAAGTACAAATGTCTGTTTGACTTTGAAGCTTTGGTACAAAGCTTGACTTGTATATGTGCTTTTCACTTTTCAAACTTCAGCTATCATACTGGAGATGTTTAGGGCTCACCAAGGACTCTAATTGTCACAAGTATTTCCTCCTTATTTTGTTAAGACTATAACAGATAGTTTGTGTGTGTGTATAATTTTAAGCAAATGTCTGTTTTCTTCCCTTTCTTATTCCCTTATAACGTAAAATAATACGTTGATTGTTTGATTTTATATCATAGTATTTAAGTATTGTTAACTGTACATCATATTTAAATGCAGGATATCAAAAAGAGTAAACATTACTCAAGAGCTTCACCTCCTCTTCTGAGAAAGTAGTTAGTGAGTTTTCTATCATACACAGGATAGTTGTATCATTTTAGGTAGAGTGATGACCTTGGTATTATCTTTATTTGAAGGTTAAGTGTGGCTTAAGGAGATTTGTATGGGTGCCCAATTGCAAGGTGTAAACTTGAGGTTAATTTTATGTGACAACTTGACTAGGCCACAAGGTGCCCAGATATTTGGTCAAACATTGTTCTGGGTGTTTCTGTGAGGATGTTTTGGATGAGATTAACATTTAAATTGGTAGATAGACTGAGTAAAGCAGATTGCTCTCCCTAATGTGAGTGGGCCTCATTTAATCAATTGAAAGCTTGAATAGAACAAAAAGGCTGCCCTCCCCCAAGTGAGAGAGAATTCTTCCTGCCTAACTGCCTTCAAACTGTGACATCATTTTTTTTCCTGCCTTTGGACTGGAACTAAACTATTGGCTCTCCTGGTCCCAGCTTGCTAATTTATCATACAAATCTTTGGATCTGCTCACCTCCATAATCATGTGAGCCATTCCTTCTGATAAATCTCTTGATGATAGATGATAGATAGATAGACACATAGATAGATAGATAGATAGATAGATAGATAGATAGACATCTATCAATCCATCAGTCTATCTGTGTCTTACTGATTCTGTTTCTCTAGAGAAGGCTGACTAATACAGATTTTGGTACCAGGAGTTGGGTGCCTCTTCTATCCCTCCCTCCCTCCCTCTGTTGCAATGAACATGGTAATCATGGCCCCCACGAAGCATAACTAAAAATGGAAGACATCTGACCTGCATCAGATTTCCCCTAAGCGAGAAACAAACCTTTATATCACACATCACTGAGACAGCTAACACAAAGTATCCTAACACAATATTTTGGGATCTACACTTTATTCTGACTTTAATCCAGAGATTAAAACTAAGATAGGATAAAATGTACAACCCCCAAATATTAAGTCACTTTATCTGATGAGTACAAATAAACCTACAATAAAATCAATAAACCAATATTCCTATAAAATACCCTCACTTATTCACGCAGAACCACCAGGATCTTTATGATTCCCACATATTTTCTAGGACATTCCCCCAACATATAAGTGTGTTTGCAACCCAAACTATCAGCTACAGTACATACATGATACCCATCACATTCTGCTTCTGCTCTGGATCTTCCTTTTGAAGAATGATACACAACAAGTCACTTGAAGAGCCTTTTCATTGCTGCTACCCCTTACAAGAACATTTGCACAAAGAAGGCTACCTGTCAATGTTATCGAAGACACAACATTGTAGAATGTTTGGTATAGGTGGTAAGAATTGCCTTCTCCAAAATTTTTTGCTAGCTTTTGTCATCTGGATCCCAAAACAAAATATGCTATACATGAATTTCCAAAATCTCTCATCAAAATAGCTTCTCTAACACTAAGTAATCAAAAACAATAACAAAAGCAGAGAGTTTGAAGGAACAAAAGCTATGCTGGTCCCCTCCATTCATTTTCCTCTCTATTCCTCTATAGAAACTGCTTCTATTTTCTTGATTTACAAAATAAAAGCCCACATTTAGTTTAATGAATGCGCACATGTACTGATGTATGGTACAGGTAAATATAAGAAAGAAAATAGATAGTAAACATTCTCTTTTTCAATGTTAAAAAGTAAAGGTATTTTTAAAATTCATATGACTGGCACAAGACATAAATCTTTTCCCCAATTACTCTACATTTTATCTAATACTTCTTTATACCTGAGTATCATCATGATGAGCCATATATTCTCATCTTTTCATCAGTTTTCTATGACATATAAGAAGAAGTACACTGTCACCTAGTCATATAAATTAAGCTACCTAAGCTTTGAAAGAAACATAAGTTACAAAAAACATCAAAAGAACCAGGGGTATTTAATGCCCCCAAACATCAGAAGGCAGCACAACTTTAATTGTATCCCTTAATAATCATTTGTAATGGTTCACCTCAGAGTAATTCCAAAGAAAAGATAAAATCTGCAACAGAGGGAAATGATTTTATATACAACTTGCAATAAATTTTTCCATGACACAATGATTTCATTTTTGTCTAATTATTATTGAAAAGATAATGTCACCAGCACTCAGGAACGTTGAATTACTTGAAAGTGAATCCCTTCAGAAGAATATTTTAAGTAAGATAAAATTGCTATGTTTTTCTCTAAATTTCTAAATGATGCCATTATACACTAATGATATATAGAGAGACATTTTCCAAAACATGTATCTATAAAAAAGACCACTGTGTTAATCCTCATTAGCTGTCATGAATATGAAACTTAGAATGTTGATGTTTTATTTTATGTACTACTCACCAGTTAATACATCGCAGTGTGCCAAAGGGTATAGCAATGTGGAAATCAACATTTCTCAAATAGTGTTCTTGAAAGACTTACGAGATGACTTAATGCACAATGTGCATTTTTTCTTGGTTTGCTCTCACTTACTATCAAAAAGCATCAGTACCTGCAGAAAGAGATTAGAAATAATAAAATATCTAGGAGCTAATATAACAGGAAAGTTTGCAGTGACAATACAATAATTTATTTTTAATGGTGTTTGCTTAATTAATTATGATTTCTTTGGATGACCTCCCCATGGTAACATGTTGTCATCCTTTCTGTTCATATCTTTTGCTTTTCAGGAAAGATGTGGAGCATGTGGGCTGATGCCTGACTTTGATTTTGATTGTGTATTTAATGTTGGAATCTGATATTTGACAAAAATCTGCTTATTCTGATTGGCTACCATCACCTCCAAGATTCTACAAGTCAGTAGCTGTTTCACAGAGGTAAGTCCTGAGTATTCAGATTTTTAAAAAATTCCTATACATGCTGTTTTGACATTCCTTTCACTTTTAGAAATTGTAAGGTCTCAGAGTGGGCTTTCAGGTTTTTTCTTATCACATCTTAAAAAAATATATTGCCTAGAATTTCTTTTCACTTAATTTTGATTGTTTCTTCATTCTTGCACTCACCAAGGCTTAGGACAACCTAGAGAACCTAGAGTTTATTTCTATTTATACTCAAAACTGATGGTCTTGATTTTTATTCTGAACTATTCTGAATAATTATCTCCACCGGGAAAACTAGTTACTGTTTTGGGGTAAGCCATTCTCTGGTTTCACTTAAAATAGTTGCAGTGTGATTTGCTCAGGGTGTGTTAAAACTTTCATGGCAGCAGAGTTCAGCATCTTTAAAATTAAGTGGCAGCAGTTTAAACATGTTATAGAAAAGTCAATGACCATTTTTCAGAAGTAGAGTATAAAAGCAGAAATTAGCAAAATGGGCAAATGTGAGAATTCACAGAGTTTTCTTAAATCAGTCCTAAGAAAAGAAAGGAGAATCGATACATATTAATTTCCTTTTCTCAGTATGCCTTAGAAGAAAATGATACAAAAAGATTTGTTTTTGTTTCCCTTATCAAATGAAAATAGGATGGCCTTAGGTAGTCAGTTGAAAAGCTTAATGAAAGAACTAAGATGGTGAAAATGCTAACTACTTTTTACTCAATTAAGGATTGAGTATCTATACAAAAGCCTGCCCAAAGTAGATATGCATTAAGCTTTCAAATACTAGTAACTTCTAGCACAACACTGAAAGATTTATGAACCTAAAGAGTAAAAATTAGGATATAGAAATTAATTCTGAGAAAATATCAGAAGTTTGATTTTATATACATGCATATATGTGGATATATATGCAAATACATATACATGGTTGAGAGTCAAGTAAATACTTTAATCGGTGCTTACCCAGTTGTAATTGCTTAAATCTTGCTCCAGTTTATCTTTTTTTCTTAGACATTTCCTTTACAGTTTACTTTAGTCAGTATTTACACTGAATATTTTATTTAGAAGTTTTATGTTTATAGAAAAGCACACAATAGTGAGGTTAACTTACTATTCCAAATGGTGGTAATGATTGGTATTTCAAGCAGAGTTCTAAGAGATCATGGCTTGTTTGAAAGACTTAACATATTTTCAGACAAATATATCACAGAAACCACCCACTAAATCAGAGACTAACAAAATGTACGTTGGAATAGCTTACCATGCAGATGGGGTGAAATAAATAGAACCCCAGCCGCAAATCAACAGGACGGTCAATGGTGGGGAAGATACAGTAAAGGGATAGATCCTCAAGAGAAACAACCCATAAATTAGTGGTCAGAAGCCTAGAAGAGCAGCAAGATAAGCTAAACAGCCTGGGGCAATGTCAAACTAAACTTTAATATTGGAAAGATAAAGTGAGGGAAGCACAAAGCAGTGTATGTGTAAAGTTACAACCTGCTTAGGTATTATAGGAAGTTCTGTACCCGTTTGGCAATAGTATATTTCTCTCTTAATGTGATTAATGCACAGCAATTGTAATTATTAAGGTTATGCTACTGATAGTTTTGTTATATACTGATACAGATGATGCTGTCTAGGGAAATGGGATTTGGGAGCTTATGAAGTCATTCAAATTCCACCCTGAGTTCTTGTGCTCTCTGAGGGAGCCCATTATACATTTTGAGAGGAACTGTGCTGGCTAAAGACCCACAGTATCTTGAGAGACTGGCCTTAAATAAATTATGTCTGCCCATTATGTTCTCACATGAGGTTCTTTTCAAGAACAACACCCCATTGCCTCAAGTCTTGTTGCCCTAGAGTCAGAGAGAGACAGCTAGGGTCAATCTCGTGTTCTGGTTCCAGCCCTCCCTCATCAAATGGCTCCCCAGTACTGTAAAACACACTCACTTACATTTCAGGAGACATGAAACAGAAGTCTTCATCAAAACATTGTGTTCTGATATGGGTTCTCTCTGTGCAGAAAACTATCTGTAACCTGTTTCTCAAAGGCAAGCCAGCCTTTGAAATGAGAATAGGACAAAACATCAGCTATGAAAGATACATCCCCACAACTCTTGAGGGAACTCTAGCTTCCCTTCAAGTTTTCCCAGATGATTTTGGGAATTCCATCTGGGCTTATTCTTGCAATTATCACAACGAATTAAAATTATCCCTTTCTGTGATGCCACCGATTATATCATAAGCTTTTTGATGAAGAGGTATCATCCTTGATTTATGTTTTTATTCAAACCCTGCATCTAATTCATGAGAAGGGTCCATCCTCTCTAATTGTAAAATATATCTCTGTTCAAACTCTTTCTCACCAACTTCACTGCCACAACCCTACTCCAAGGTCCTCCCATCTTTTGTTTGGATTCACCTAGTAGCCACCTAAGTGGTCTTCCTGATTCTGTTCTTATCCCTCTATAGTCTACCCTACAGAATGCAGCCAGAGCTTTGTTTCTAAAACTTATATTTAAGATATTGTCCTTAATAAGCCCCTAGGTAACTTCCTATTAAAAGGATGATAAAAGCCAAACCCCTTAACCACTTACTTCTCTAACATGTTTCTTTTCATTTTTCCCTAGTTCATACACTTTAGAGAAATGGCTTTCCTTTTCTTTCTTAAACATTCTACATTATTCCCAACCAGCGTCTTTACCCTTGGCTGCTCCTCTGCTTGGATTCTCTGCTCCAACATTTTTCCATGGCCACTTTCTTCTAGTCACTCAGCTCTCAACTCAAACATTACCCTCCCAGGGAGATCTTCCTTGACTCTTTAGATACACTTACCCACCCTTCCCCAGTCACTCTTCCTCATATTTTCCTACTTTAATTTTTTCATAACACATGTTGGTATCATAAATTATCATATTTGTTAATATGTTTATTGTCTATCTCGTCTCACTTGAAGATAAACTCCTTACGAATAGAGACTTTATCCTGTTAATTACTGTATTCTCTCTTCTTGGACCTGTGCCTGATAAATAATAGATGCTTAATAAATATTTTGACTGAATGGTAGAGAGTTTGCTTGTTAATCACTCTCCCTTCAGTGGCTAGCATGATACCAGACACATTCTAGGCACATAAGAAATATCCATTGGTTGAATTATTGTGTTCTCTGAGAATTAATCTTCTTGACAATTATGTGATATTATGGGTTGAATTGTATTCCCCAAAAAGATATGTTGAATTCCCAACCCCTGGTACCTGTGAATGTGATCTTATTTGGAAGCAATGCCTTTGCTGATGTAATTAAGATTAGATCATTCTTTATTAAGGTGGCCTTAATTCGATTAGAGACAGACACGAAGGCAGAATACCATGTGATGATGGAGATAGAGACTGGAGTGGTATGTCTTCACGCAAAGGATTGTTAGTAACATCAGAAGCTAAGAGCATGGAACAGACTTTCCCTCAGAGCTCTCTAGAAAAAAAAACAACTTTGCCAATACCTTGAATTTAGACTTCTGGCCTCCAGAAGAGTGAGAGAATAAATTTCTGTTGTTTTAAATCACACAAGTTGTGCTACATTGTTAGGGAAGCCCTAGGAAACTAATGCATATGGCAAAGAGAAGAAGAAAAGGTTAGGAAAATGAGTAAGGATTAAAATGTGAGATGCAAATTTCCTTTACTACCATTCCCTTTATGCGATGTAAGTGTTCTGGTTTTCCTTATTTACTAGTCATGTGACTTTAGATATACATTTTAATCTCTCTGAGCCTGTTTTCTCACTTGTAAAATGTGGTTATAATGCCCATCCCATAGGGTTATTGTGATATTAATATAGTTAACTTATGTAATGAACTTACAACAGTATCCAGTATGTAGTGAATATTCAAAAAGTATTAGGCATTATTCTTACTCAGGGGCTGAAAACTGTGACTGTGAGTAAAGATTGGTGCTATAGCCATTAGCTACATAAATTCTCCATTTCACCCAACATTTTATTCCTCCAGCAAACATTTTTGAGCTCCAAATATTGTACTATTCTCACTTTGTTCCAATGCTAAGTCGAGCTCTTCAGTACAGTTCCCTCAGAATCTTCTCTTTTCAAGGATTAAAGAATCTGGTGTCAGATTTCAGCTTAATATAAGGTTCAGCATAATGTAATAAGAATTATTTTCTGTCTAAACTTAGATAGAAATACTCATAAGGTAATAACTTACCTGAGTCTGCATGATAATTCACCAGGAGGGTGTTGATGAGAATCATAAGTAGATCTGGTAAAGCAGGTACATTGCTATCTGTAGTAGATACTGTAATGTGCTACACAGGGTCCCTTTCAGAACTAAAGGGCATGATCTCCCAGCAGCTGCAAGTGCTCCTGGCTGTCAGTCTCTTCTGGGAATTGCTTTTGTCTGAAGAAAGCCAACTCACCTTAAGCCATGTCATCTTCCATGGGGAAGCTTTGCATCCAAGATTGGCTGTTGTGAGAGTACAAAGATTCAGTCCCTCCTCCCCAGTTCAGGGCAACTCTGAAGGATCATCCCATATTAGAGTTACCCACGGGGTCAGCTGAGACCTTTTCTGAGTTTGATTAAAGTAACCTTTTCCCTTTGCCCAATCCTATTTACTTCTCTTTCACCCCAGGTTTTGAACCCAAGGGTGTTTCCTAATAGCCTTCTTATATTTAAATCTCTGTGTCAAAGTCTTCTTCAGGGGGACCAACCTCTAACACCATCTGAAACAAACCAAACAACCTCACACAGGTTGATTAGCTCACATGAGCTTTTATAGCCTAAATACTTTCCAGAAGGAAATTTGAATCTTTGGTCTAAATATCAACAGATGAGCTCATTTGCCACAAGGGGGAAAAAAAAGTAAAAGGGAAAAACAATTGTCCTTAATTTATTCACATAAAAATAAAATGTGAATGCATCCTCCTTTGATTGTATCATTCAACAGTTCAGTCTAACAGTAAAATTTGCAAGTCAAAAATTCTTGCTTTTTATGTTGATAGACACACAAAAATGGATGAATGAAAGGGAAGCAGAAGATGTCATAACCCTTGCTAACACCACCTTTATATTTCTATGGCACATTGACGTTTATAAAGCCTTTCATATGCTTGCTTTAATTTGAATTTTATTCTAGAGCTGACAGGAGCAAAAAACAGGTATCATTATTCCCTTTTCAGAAATAAGAAAACTGAACTTAGATTTTTTTCCTCAAAGTCCAGTGGAAGAGCTAAGAATCCATGCTGATCTTCTAACCAAAAACCCATTGCTCCTTGACTCTCCCTACATAAAACAACAGAACTGTAGAGAAACATATTCTTCATAAAATAATTAGGGAATAATCAAAAGGTCTTGATTACATGAACAGATACCCATTAGATGGTACTGTCTCTGAATTCATTAGCACTGAAGAAAGGTGAGGGGAATGTTGGAAGGGGATTAGTAAAAAGTTTACCTAAGAAGACTTTGTTGTTGCTGCTGTTGTATCCAGATGCTGAAGCTAGCTTTTATTTTCAGGTATTTGTGCTATGTGTTTTACATGCATTAAATAAATTCATCCCAGAAACAACACTATGAGGTAGGTGCTAAGTAGCATACTGGAAATCAGTGCGATAATTAAGATCAAGCACTGAGGAGGGCTTGCTTTCAAACCTTTTCTCCATGCTTGTGCAATCTTGGTCAATACCTGACATCTCTAAGCATCAGTTTTCTCTTCTACAAAGGGATGAGTAAGTGTATAATCATGCCTACTTCATAATGTTATCATGAAGATTAAGAGAGATTAAGTATGGAAGTACATAGCACATAGTACAACCTCAATAAACAATAGTTGTATCCATTTTACAGATGAAAGAATATCAGCACAACAAGATTGGTAGCTCGCCCCAGAACATAAATGCTTGCTAGTGGCAGTGGATTTTCCAGACTATCAGATCCCCTTAGTCTGATATTTCTTTTGTGATGGAACTTACCATTAGGCCATTTTCCTGACATCTTTAAAAGAGACATTGTTAGGACACACAGGAAGGGATCCCTGTGGCCACATTATAATTGGGACTCAGCTCAATGGGAACTAACAGAGAGATGCTTATGCTGTGAATTTCTTCTCCAATTCAACAAAAAGCCAACATTTTTTGGGGCCTCTCTCCCCAACGGGTCTCCAGGACTCTAGTTGGCAGCCACTGCCTTAAGCTATTGATGTCACAGGTGTATGGAGAGGAAGGGGACGGCTGGGAGAGAGGAAAGGGAGGGGTCCTTTGTGGATTGACAGATGGATTCAAACTTAGAAAATACAGAAATCCAATTTTTGAAGGATGATTTGTGAAGGACATATGTCATGTCCAATATATTCATTTTCAAAGCACTGTAGCTTTCCAGTACGGAAATGTGGTGCTTGAATCAAACATTTTTTTAATTCTCCAAAAACACCATTATTAAACTGATCTTAATTAACACATTTTCTATTAACTAGAATGATCTGAAACTCCAAATCCATCATGCAAGACATGAATTGAATTGGACTGCACACTAAAAACATGCATACTTCAATGTTGTACATTTGCCTAGATCACCTTTAAAACAAGTAAATAGTGAATGTGTAACTAAATCACCACACTGTGTTCTCTGTTTAATTTCAAGGTTGAAGTATCTTTCTATCACAAATGTGGGTAAAACCCTAGAATGCTAGGGGACAGAATGGGAATTAACGGTTCTTTCTGTTTTGCTTTTCACATATTTGGTGGCTTTGCGTAATTTGAATAATTGTAAGCTTCCAGCATGCTGATAAGCCTCACCTCCATTATTCATTTGCATGAAGTGCTTCTCTTGGAAAAAAAAAAATATTCATCATCCCATTCTGCATCAACAAAACTTAGGCTCCTACTAGCTGTCTCTGCTCTCCTTTACTAAGGAATCTCATCGGTAAATTCCTATGAATCTTTTCCTTTCTGTTCCTCTTATCCTGACCTGGTCTATGTTCTGTTGTTCTTTATTTCACTCGTCCAGTCTGATTACTATACTTTTAACATTTATTTCAGAAAAGACTTTAATAAATATGACCATTATTGGAAGGAGATTGTTAATTCTATGGTTGCTGATTTACTGCAACATCAAAAATGTACACATGCAAATCCACCTGTGATGAAATACAGACTTACGTCTTAAAATGGAAAATGTTTCTTCCTTTGTCTTGTCCTATAAGAAAAGCATGATGGTTAATTTTATGTACCAGTCTGACTGGGCCATAGTGCCCAGATATGTAGCCAAATGTTATTCTGGCTGTTTCTGTGAGGATCTCTTGAATGAGACTAACATTTAAACTAGAGGATTTTGAATAAAACAGACTGCCCTCCAGAATGTGGGTGGACTTCACTCAATCAGTTGAAAACCTGAATAGGACAAAATACTGACCTCCCCCAAGTAAGAGGGAATTCTGCAGCAGATGGCCTTTGGACTTGAACTGTAGGTTAGGCTACTCTGTGGGTCTCCAGACTAACAGCCCACCCTGCAAATTTTAGACTTGTGAGCCTCCATAATAACCTGAGCCAACTCCTGAAAATAAATCTCTCTCTCTCCTCACACATACACATCCTGTTGCTTCTGTTTCTCTGGAGAACCCTAATACAAAAGACAATCATCAGAGAATGACTATGTCTATTTTACAGCTGTAAAAAGAAGGACTAGGTTAGCTTAAATGTCTAGAATGCTTCTCTGAAGAGGCTCAGTCTCCCCAGAACCTGGATGTGGAGGCTAGATCAGGCTCCTCCTTTGGGAACCCCCTCCAGTGGCTTCCATTCCACTTAGAATATACATCATACTCCTGGCTGTGGTCTAGAAAAGTCAGTAGAATCTTCCCTTTGCCTACCTCTCTAACCTCTCCTATTATTGCTCTATGGGGGCTTATTCTCTTTTCCCACCAGAGCTTCAAATTCATCCCCATCTCAGGGCCTTTGCACACCTCTCCCTTCTACACTCTTCTACCATTAAATGAACTTTTTCTCATTATTCAAGTCTTCCTCTCTCAAGAAGATCTTCCCTATCCATGCCACATAGAGAATAAAAACCTTCTTGTCTCTCTTTCTCTAATACTTTACTCTGTTTTATTTTCTTCATAGAGGAAATCAGTATTGGTATTATATTTATTTGTTCATTTTTAATGCCTGTCATTTGGGCGCTTAAAAGCCATCTAATTACTTAGTGATCTGAAATCATTTATTAATTTATTTATCAATCAAACATTTTACTGACACCATGTCAATAAGGGGCATTATGATTGAAGACTATTCATAAAGATGGCCACATTCAATAGATGAAGAGAGAGGGGAGCTTGTTATGACCACTAAAGGCAGAGAGATCCAAATTCCGTGGGTAAAGTTCAGCCAGAAATGAAAGCTGGAGGAGCAGCTCAGTGGCAAAATGCAGAGAGGGACAAGAAAAGATACTGAAGAGAGAGGGTGACCCAGGCTGTGCCACTGGGAAAGCAGTGCTGAACAAGCCAATCCGGTAAACATGTTGATTTGAGATCATGCAGACATGCAAGACAGCAAGGCTCAGGAAGGCAATGGAAAGAGGCATCTGCCTGGAGCAGAAGATAAAATTGATAAATTCATTACTTCCAAAGTTCTGTGTAGTACTGCTGTCAAGGTGATTTTAAATACTATACAGATAGAGTTTTAAAGAAGTTATTAGTTGGGTATTTGCTAATATGTACTAAAACACCTTAATTAATATATCAAATGTTGGTTTTACAATATTATGAGCTAGAACCATGCTAAATTTTAAAAGCCATCAATTTAACAGAAGAATAAGTTGAGTGTGTAACGTTACATCTAATATGCAACCATGCCCCCAAATATTCATGAAATATGCAAAAAAAAAGAGTTTAGAATATGAGGTCAATGAAAATAGAACACATTTTGCCTCCACACTATTTTCCTGAAATTGTCCCTATCTCAACAGATAAATCTGAGACCTGGACCCAAGGCGTGTTGCCTTCTTCCCGTAACCTGCCATCCAAATTCTAACACTTTCCTAACCCTATTGACTTAGGTTTGGTACAAAGAAAGTGGCTTGGACTTAGAAGTATAAACTATGGCTCTGCCACTTATCAGATGCATAACTTACAGGAAGACACTGAACTCCTTTGATTACCAGCCCCCCTTCTGTAAGGGCTGAATAAGTGCCTGTTGAGTCTGCTCTCAGTCCATACCTTCCCAGCCACCTTCTCTGGCCCATCACCATCATGTCATTCCTTCTGCTTTCCACTGCCTCCTCCCCAGTTGCTCTCAACTCCAACGTCTATCAGAATCACCTAGGATCTTGGAAAGATGAAGTATCCTGGAACCATACCCAGAAATTCTGATTCCTATAGGACTGTGGTAGGGTCTGATAATCTGCATTCTAGCAAGCACCCACCTTTGTGTTTCTGAAGCAGAGATGACATATTAGGAAGTACTCCTCGGCTCACGATATTAGCATGAGAGCCACAACAAGAGGTACCATAGGTGTCAAGTTATTATCATTGTTGATAAATCATCTCTGAATCAGGGGCCCCTCCCTTCCCATCCTCTCTGTTTCCTAACTCTCTATTCCTACTATTCATTGTCCCACTTTCTTTTTTCTTTCCTTGGTGGTTTAGTCCAGCCACACATCTTGGCCTCTCCAGCTCATCTATCACATCTTCAATCCTGATACTGTCTTTGCCCTTTCATCCAGATCATAAGGCCCACAAGAGAAAGAAAGGTCATTAGTATTGAAAAAGACACATAATGAGCTACACAGTCCACATTTGACCTTGGATGAAGAAATAGCAGACATCCTTGAACCCAAGAGCTTTGGTCTATAGACTTCTGTGTTTCCAGAGTCTGGAGCAAATCTGGCTAACCCTGGTTAATTGTTCAGCTGCCCCTCGCAGCTGCCTCAAAGCTTGTGTATAGATAATCAGTGATGCACTGCTCAAAAAAGCTAATAAGGTTAATATCTACTTCTGGGGGAAAATATAAGGAGAGGAAACAGAGAAGAGCCATAATTAAGAGCTTGGAGGTGTTCCTTTTTTCTTTCCCCATGACATAATCTAAAACTGATTAAGGAATCCTTGGCAAGTGCAGGCTGAGATGCTGGGTTTTGAACAGTGTGGTAACAGAACATAAAGAAGGACAGAGATAGCCTTCTCTTCCACCTCCCCTTTGTTGAAGCTTGTTCTCCTCCCCCAAGTCCTCCCAGAAGATCTGAGCACAAGCTCTTTTTATGCATATGCATCCTGCTAAGGCCGGCAGAGTCACAAAACAGCCCGAGAAGACAGTACCCAGCACACAATATGCACATTGTTTTGATTGAGACATTGCTGTTTGAAATGCATTTATTTCTGCCTCTCGTAAATACTCCTCCACAGTAGAAGAAAAGAAATAACAAATGCATTGTAAATAGAGGCCCAGACGTCTGTCTTACACTTAAATTACAGTCACGTTATCCAAATCCTATCCAATCTTTCAATTATAGTCATTAATTGAGGATGTAACCCAGAAACAATTACATCCATGAAATTCTAATGAGTCTCCTGTAGTTAATATAAAAAGAAAACAATGGGAAATGCATGCTGATGCTGGAGTCTAATTCAATTCTGTCGATTAAAATAAAGAACAGCATTTTTGTAACATGTAAATCTGAATCTTTTTCCTCTACCCAGTTTTATTTCTCAGGGTGTGACAGACTCTCTGCATAGATTTGCTTACCTAATAAGTTTATCGAGCTGCGCTCTCTCAATTATGTCCAGAGCACATCTTGAAAAGTCACCAGTGGGGAATATATTTTGCCCAGGGATCCGTCTTTTAGAGAATCTCATATTTCCACATGAAAAGTCCATTCTTTACCTGACTTAAGTGAGAATATCCTTCATATCTTCACTATGACAAAAATAATTATATTAATTATGATTCTGGAAGAGCATGGTGGCAGCCCAATTCTGAATCTTTCTGCTTCTCTTGGAAATAGAGCAACAAGACAATGAAAAGAAAAAGAACAAAAAAATCACAAGCTCCAGTTTCACTTAAAAATAGGAGATAGAGAAAGCCCATAAATTTCAAATTATGTGTGCATGCTGCCAAAAGCAACTGAGACCAGCGGAGCCAGGCAGGAAGGCCCCAGGGCAGCCATGATGCAGTAGTTGGGAAGATTGGAGAGTGCTGACACTGCAGAGGCCCATCCCAGAAACCAACAGCAAAATACATATCTACTCTCCAAAAGGTGAGGGTCCCAAACTGTACGCAAGTGCTCTGAACACAGCATTGAAAGACATTGGACATGAGCGCTGGGGACAGAAGCAAGACTTGAAATTGGCCAGAGATGAGTACAGAGGAGAGTGTATTTAGAAAACATCAGCAATAATCTACTTTCTAAAAGTGAGTGGATTACAAAGGACAAGACCTGTGTCCCTCAGTAACAGCAGCTGAGAGAATAAGCTGAGGAGATACAGGGCTGGAGGAAGAAGCCCTCCAGAGCCAACTTAGATTCCAAGTGGCAAAGGAAGGATGCCGACATAGGAGTAGCACACTGTAAGGAAAGATTTTTGAGCCCAGGGCTGATTTTCAATATAAACTCACTCCTGAACACTTTTTTTTTATTTTATAAACTGAAATGGTTGGCTGAGATATCTTTTTTTTTTTTTTTTTGATCTTAGTTCCTCGACCAGGGATTGAACCCCGGCCCACAGCAGTGAAAATGCTGTGTCCTAACCACTGGGCCTCCAGGGAATTCCCCCTGAAATATCTGTTCTTACTGATCAGTTTCCATATTATACCAGTGTCCATACCATTCTAGTGGGAGTTGTGAATCAGGGAAACTATTCCTGCTCTCACCCCATTCCATTCCATGCTCACACCCAGGAACATTTTGCTCTAATCTATATATGACAACCAAAAAACCAAAAAATAGGAAAATAGTGTAAGAAAAAAGGTGAAAAATTATACAGAAAATTTCCAATACAAAGCAACATTCACTAAAATACTTCTGTACTATATAGCAAATAATTATAATCCAATATTCCAATAAGAATTTTTAAATAACAGTGAATTATTTGCACCTATAAGGAAAGATTACAAAGCAGAAGTACAAGAGTCCTGGAATAACAGTCAGACTATAAGAGGTAATGGCTAGAAAACCAGAAAAGGAAAAAAGAAATTGACAGAACTCAGGAAAAGAAAAGGACAAAGTTATTTCAAAAATGAAAGAAAATGGTGACATGGAAAGTTTAGTAAAGGGTCTGACAAATAGAGGTAAGGAAAACAAACAAATGAAATGGAAACAAATAAATCTTAAATGATGGATATAGAAGACAGGTAAAGGAAATTTTGTATGTGCATAGCTGAAGCTTCCAAGGAAGAAAAACAATGAGAGAGAATTAATACTTTAAAACATATTTTAAAAAATTGTTTGAACTAAAAGATGTGAATCTATATATTGAACCTGTGTACCAAGAAAAACTGGCCCCAGGACATAGCCTAATAAATGTATTGGGCTTTAAAGGCAAAGAAAATTTTATTGGATAGACAAAAACGTCAACCCTCTTATAAAGGAAAAAAAAAAAAGATTAGTATCTGCTATGGGCTAAATGTTTTTGTCTCCCTGAAAACTCATATGTTAAATCCTAACGTCCAGTATACTATCATATTAGGAGGTGGGACCTTTGCGGTGATTAGGTCATGAGGGCAGAGCCCTCACAGATGGAATTAATGACCTTATAAAAGCAGCTCTAGAGAGATTTCTAGCCTCTTCTTCATGTGAGGATACAACAAGGAAGTCTGCAATCCAGTAGAGGGCCCTCACCCAACCATGCTGGAAACCTGATCTTAGATTTCCAGTCTTCAGAACTGTGAGAAATAAATTTCTGTCATTTACAGACTACTCCAGTCTCTGATGTTTTTTTTATAGCAGCCCAAACAGGCTAAGACAGTATCAGACTTTTCAAACTGTATCTTTTAATGCCAGAAGACAGTGGAGGAACACCTACAAGGTGTTTAAGGAAAGAAAGTATAAGCCATAAAAGAAAATCAGGGTTGGTGATCTTAATATCAGATAAGGTAGAAATAAGACCAAAAAGTGAAGAAAGAGAGAAAGAAAGAAAGAAAGAAAGAAAGAAAGAGAAAGAAAAGAGGGAGGGAAGAAGGAAGGAAGGAAGGGAGGGAGGAAGAAAGAAAGAGACACTTTATAATAGTGAAGATTGTGATTCAAAATGGAAATGTGAAGTAATGATTACCTGTATATCAAATACCATAGCACAACTTTAAAAAAGGAGGAGACTGTGGAGAAAATATGGTCTTTTCAATTGTAGCATTTTAATTAATGGAAACAAAGAGACATTTCTTCTACAGTCAGGAAAAAGGCAAGGATATCCACAGTCAACATTATATTTAACATTATACTGGCTCAAAGCCAACACAATTTGCAAGAGTAAAAGTTTAGAGTAAAAAAATCTCAAAAATTGGAACAGAAGTGATAAAACTGTTTTTGCTGATTATCTGATTTTATAACTAATTACCCTAAAGAATCAAGCACACAAAAAAGAAAGTGACAGAATTCAATAAGGTTGTAGGATATAGAAATCATATACAGAAATCAGTAACATTTATTAAATAATAAACACCCAGTTAGGGTATAAAATGAAAGAAAAGGCCCAATCTATAAAGGCAACAGAAAAAAATGTTAAGGAAAAATCCTCTGGCTCATTGTATTTTCAAAAAATGACTTCAGCAATATCTTTCATCCCACATATTCTTAAAATACGACTTAGACACTCCTCTTATCAAAAGAGGTAGGGTCCATGTCCCTCTGCCTGAAACTAGATGGGCTTGTGACTGTGGTAGAAGTGATACTATATGACTTCTAAAGATAGATTATCAAAGGTGATACAGTTCCCATCTGATTCCCTTGAGACACTTGCCTTTGGATCCCTGAGCACCATGTAAGATGTCCAAGGCCACCATGCCATGAGTCAGCCCAGATGACATAGGGAGGCCATATATAGGTTTCCAGGTGACAGCCCCAGCTGAGATTCCTGACAACAGTCAGACTCAACTGCTAGATTTGTGAATGAAGATGCCTCCAGATGATTCCTGTCTCTAGCAATTGAGATACCTCAGCCTTTGATTCTTTTCAGTTGATGTAATGGAAAATGGAGCAAGCTGTCGCCATTCTTTTTTTTCCGAATTCCTGATCCATAGAATCTATGAGCATAACAAAATGGTTGTCTTATACCACTAAGTTTCAGTGATTTTGCAGCATTAATAACTGTTTGAAGTACTTAATAGGAAATATTCAAATCCTTTGCAAGGAAAATTTTAAATCAGTTCTGAAAGACACAAAAATATACTTCATCAAGGGAAAGATAAGCCATGTTCTTCCTGTTCTAGGATTTTTTTGGGGGGGAAAGGTATGTTGTTTGTTGATTGTTGTTGTAGTTTGTTTTGTTTGGGGACTAAGAAAAGTGATTCAAAAATGCATAGGACAAATTAAAAAGTACAAATATTTTGGAAAGTTATGAAAAAATGGTAGAGATATTATTGGTACTAACCCTACCAAGTATTAAATCATATTAAAAATTTATATAATAAAACAGTAGATTTACTAATAGAAAGATCAACAAAACAGAATATAAAGTCTACCAATAGATCCAAATATGTATGAAAATTTAGCATATGATAAAGGTAGCATCTTCAAATAGAAGTATATAAGTGCATGGTATTGAGGCAATTGGGCAGCCAGCTAGAAAAAAGACAAAATTGGATCTATACCTCTAATCAAACCATACCTCTAATCAAACACCAGAATACTCTCTAAATGTTTAAAAATGAAATATCAGAAGTAAAACCATAAAGTACTAGACTAAAACATAAATAAATTCCTTTATAACTTTAGGGGAAGAAAAGTCTATTTAACTGTAAATTTAAAGAACTACAATCCTGAATCCTGTGGAAGGAAAACCACATTCACAGAAAGATAGACAAAATGAAAAGGCAGAGGACTATGTACCAGATGAAGGAACAAGGTAAAACTCCAGGAAAACAACTAAATGAAGTAGCGATAGGCAAACTTCCAGAAAAATAATTCAGAATAATGATAGTGAAGATGATCCAGGACCTCAGAAAAAGAATGGCAGCAAAGATCAAGAAGATGTTAGAAATGTTTAACAAAGACCTAGAAGAATTAAAAAACAATCACCTAGAAGAATGAAAGAACAAACAAACAGAGATGAACAATACAATAACTGAAATGAAAAATACACTAGAAGGAATCAATAGCAGAATAACTGAGGAAGAAGAACGGATAAGTGACCTGGAAGACAGAATGGTGGAATTCACTGCCACAGGACAGAATAAAGAAAAATGAATGAAAAGAAATGAAGACAGCCTAAGAAACCTCTGGGACAACATTAAACGCACCAACATTCGCATTATAGGGGTCCCAGAAGGAGAAGAGAGAGAGAAAGGACCCAAGAAAACATTTGAAGAGATTATAGTCAAAAACTTCCCTAACATGGGAAAGGAAATAGCTACCTAAGTCCAGGAAGCAAAGAGAGTCCCAGGCAGGATAAACCAAAGGAGAAACATGCCAAGACACATAGTAATCTAATTGAAAAAAATTAAAGGCAAAGAAAAATTATTAAAAGCCACAAGGGAATAATGACAAGTAACATACAAGGGAACTCCCATAAGGTTAACAGCTGATTTCTCAGCAGAAACTCTACAATCCAGAAGGGAGTGGCACAATATATTTAAATTGATGAAAGGGAAGAACCTACAACCAAGATTACTCTACCTGGCAAGGATCTCATTCAGATTCGATGGAGAAATCAAAAGCTTTACAGACAAGCAAAAGCTAAGAGAACTCAGCACCACCAAACCAGCTCTACAACAAATGCTAAAGGAACTTCTCTAAGTGGGAAACACAAGAGAAGAAAGGGACCTACAAAAACAAACCCAAAACAATTAAGAAAATGGTAATAGGAGCATACATATTGATAATTACCTTAAATGTGAATGGAATAAATGCTCCAACCAAAAGACACAGGCTCACTGAATGGATGCAAAAACAAGATCCATATATATGCTGCCTACAGGAGACCCACTTCAGACCTAGAACACATACAGACTGAAAGTGAGGGGATAGAAAAAGATACTCCATGCAAATGGAAATCAAAAGAAAGCTAGAGTAGCAATACTCATATCAGATAAAATAGACTTTAAAATAAAGAATGTTCCAAGAGACAAGGAAGGACATTACATAATCATCAAGGGTTCAATCCAAGAAGAAGATATAACAATTATAAATATATATGCACCCAACATAGGAGCACCTCAATACATAAGACAACTGCTAACAGCTATAAAATAGGAAATCGACAGTAACACAATAATAATGGGGGACTTTTAACACCTCACTTACACCAATGGATAGATCATCCAGACAGAAAACTAATAAGGAAACACAAGCTTTAAATGACGCAATGGAACGGATAGATTTAATTGATATTTATAGGACATTCCATCCGAAAACAGCAGACTACATTTTCTTCTCAAGTGCATGTGGAACATTCTCCAGGATAGATCACATCTTGGGTCACAAATCAAGCCTTGGTAAATTTAAGAAAATTGAAATCATATCAAGCCTTTTTTCTAACCACAATGCTGTGAGATTAGAAATCAATTACAGGGAAAAAATGTAAAAAATACAAACACATGGAGGCTAAGCAATACATTACTAAATAACCAAGAGATCACTGAAGAAATCAAAGAGGAAATCAAAAAATACCTAGAGACAAATGACAATGAAACATGAAAATCCAAAACCTATGGGATGCAGCAAAAGCAGTTCTAAGAGGGAAGTTTATAGCAATACAAACAAGAAAAATCTCAAATAAACAATCTAACCTTACACCTAAAGGAACAAGAGAAAGAAGAACAAACAAAACCCAAAGTTAGTAGAAGGAAAGAAATCATAAAGATCAGAGCAGAAATAAATGAAGTAGAAACAAAGAAAACAACAGCAAAAATCAATAAAACTAAAAGCTGGGTTCTTTGAGAAGATAAACAAGATTGATAAATCTTTAGCCAGACTCATCAAGAAGAAAAGGGAGAGGACTCAAATCAGGAAAATTAGAAATGAAAAGGGAGGAATACAAAACATCATAAGAGACTACTGCAATCAACTCTATGCCAATAAAATGGACAACCTGGAAGAAATGGACAAATTCTTAGAAAGGTATAACCTTCCAAGACTGAACCAGGAAGAAATAGAAAATATGAACAGACCAATCACAGGTAACGAAATTGAAACTGTGATTAAAAATCTTCCAACAAACAAAAGTCCAGGACCAGATGGCTTTACAGGTGAATTCTATCAAACATTTAGAGAAGAGCTAACACCCATCCTTCTCAAACTCTTCCAAAAAATTGCAGAGGAAGGAAAACTCCCAAACTCATTTTATGAGGCTACCATCACCCTGATGCCAAAATCAGACAAAGATATTACAACAAAAGAAAATTAGAGACCAATATCACTGATAAATATAGATGTAAAAATCCTCAACAAAATACTAGCAAACAGAATCCAGCAACACATTAAAAGGATCATACACCATGATCAAGTGGGATTTATCCCAGGGATGCAAGGATTCTTCAACATATGGAAATCAAATCAATGTGATACACCATATTAACAAATTGAAGAATAAAAACCATATGATAATCTCAATAGATGCAGAAAAAGGTTTTGACAAAATTCAACACTGATTTATGATAAAAACTCTCCAGAAAGTGGGCATGGAGGGAACCTACCTCAACATAATAAAGGCCATATACAACAAAACCACAGCAAACATCATTCTCAATGGTGAAAAACTGAAAGCATTTCCTCTAAGATCAGGAACAAAACAAGGATGTCCACTCTCACCACTATTATTCAACATAGCTTTGGAAGCCCTAGCCACATCAATCAGAGAAGAAAAAGAAATGAAAGGAATACAAATTGGAAAAGAAGTAAAACCGTCACTATTTGCAGATGACATGATACTATACGTAGATAATCCTAAGGATGCTACCAGAGAACTACTAGAGCTAATCAGTGAATTTGGTAAAGTTGCAGGATACAAAATTAATGCACAGAAATATCTTGCATTCCTATACACGAACAACAAAAGATCAGAAAGAGAAATTAAGGAAACAATCCCATTCACCACTGCAACAAAAAGAATAAAATACCTAGCAATAAACCTACCTAAGGAGGTAAAAGACCTGTACTCAGAAAACCATAAGGCACTTATGAAAGAACTCAATGATGACACAAACAGACGGAGAGATATTCCATGTTCTTGGATTGGAAGAATCAATATTGTGAAAATGAATATACTACCCAAAGCAATCTACAGATTCAATGCAATCCCTATCAAATCACCAATGGCATTTTTTACAGAACTAGAACAAAAAATCTTAAAATTTATGGAGACACAAAAGACCCTGAATATCCAAAGCAATCTTGAGGGAAAAAAACTGAGCTGGTGGAATCAGAACCCCTGACTTCAGACTATACTACAAAGCTTCAGTAATCAAGACAATATGGTACTGGCACAAAAACAGAAACATAGATCAATGGAACAGGATAGAAAGCCCAGAGATAAACCCACGCACTTATGGTCAACTAATCTATGACAAAGGAGGCAAGGATATACAATGGAGAAAAGACAGTCTCTTCAATAAATGGTGCTGAAAACTGGACAGCTACATGTAAAAGACTGAAATTAGAACACTCCCTAACACCATACACAAAAATAAACTCAAAATGGATTAAAGACCTGAATGTAAGACCAACACTATAAAACCCTTAGAGAAAAACCTAGGAAGAACACTCTTTGACATAAATCACAGCAAGATCCTTTTTGACCCACCTCCTAGAGTGAAGGAAATAAAAGCAAAAATAAACAAAGGAGACCTAATGAAACTTAAAAGCTTTCGCACAGCAAAGGAAACTATAAACAAGACAAAAAGTCAACCCTCAGAATGGGAGAAAATGTTTGCAAACGAATCAATGGACAAAAGATTAATCTCCAAAATATATAAACAGCTCATGCAGCTCAATATTAAAAAACAAACAACCCTATCCAGAAATGGGCAGAAGACCTGAATAGGGATTTCTCCAAAGAAGACATACAGATGGCACATGTAAAGCTACTCAACATCACTAATTATTAGAGAAATGCAAATCAAAACTACAATGAGGTATCACATCACACCAGTCAGAACGGCCATCATCAAAAAATCTGCAGACAATAAATGCTGGAGAGGGTGTGGAGAAAAGGGAACCCTCTTGCACTGTTGGTGGGAATGTAAATTGATACAGCCACTATGGAGAACAGTATGGAGTTTCCTTACAAAACTAAAAATAGAATTAGTATATGACCCAACAATGCCACTACCGGGCAATATACCCAGAGAAAACCATTATTCAAAAATACACATGCACCCCAACGTTCATTGCAGCACTATTTACAATAGCCAGGTCATGGAAGCAATCTAAATGCCCATCAACAGACGAATGGATAAAGAAGATGTGGTACATATATACAATGGAATATTACTCAGCCATAAAAAGGAACGAAATTGGGTCATTTGTAGAGTCTCTAGGATGGACCTGGAGACTATCATACAGAGTGAAGTAGTCAGAAAGAGAAAAAAAAAATCGTATATTAATGCATATATGTGGAATCTAGAAAAATGGTACAAATGATCCAGTTTGCAAGGCAGAAATAGAGACACAGATGTAGAGAACAAGCATATAGACACCAAGGGGGTAAGGCAGTGGGGAATGAATTGGGAGATTAGGATTGACATATATACGCTAATATGTATAAAATAGGTAACTAATAACCTGCTGTATAAAAAAATAAAATAAAATTCAAAAAAAATGAATAAAGACATATATTTTGCTGGATATTTCCAAACTCCCTTAGTATGGCATTTTGCATACCCACCAGCAGTAAATGAAAGTGCCTGTTTCCCCAGAGTCTTGCCAAAAGTTAATGGTGTAAGTCCTTGATGTTTGGCATGCTGGTGAATGAAAAATATTATCTCACTGTGGTTTTCATTTGTAAATCTGTCATTATGAGAGTTTAAGCATCTCGTATGTTTTGGGGCTATTTGCATTATTTTTATTGAGTTGTCCATTATTAGGCATCTTTTCCCTCATTTTAAAGAAATTTTATAAGGAATTTTAATATTTGTTTTATAAATTGAAAAATATTTTCCTGATTTGTAATTAATTATTGCATTTTATTTATTTGGTTTTTTAATGCAAAAAGTTTTTAGACTATTTTAGGTATACATTTTCAATTTCTCAAAGAGAACATGGCAATTAGAGAATATGAGAGAAATAAAATTCTCTTTAATATATTAGATAATCCAAACAAAACCCTGAGTCCACAAAATTTATACCCCCTAGAGTGTTATCTTCATCACAGCAGGAACTTTGCCAAGCTTCCCCATGGATGTGTCCTTACTATGTGGAAGTATGTTAGGAAAAATCAATAATTTTTAATCAGTCCATAACATATTGCCAGTGTTTTATTTATGTGCAAAGAACACTAGGAAGTTATCTTTTGCAAATTCTTTCTACCTTAATAAAAAAAAAAACCTTCAATTTTATTCTTTTACTCTATTAGTGAAAGTATAAACTGGAAACCATTTTCCTAGAGGAAAATGTGAAGTATCAGTTAAACTTTCATTGTGCATATATTTGATTATAAACATTGACTCTAGAGTACCACTCACCTATATGCACAAAGAGGCATGCCCAGGATGTTGGTTACATAGCTGTTGATAACAGCAATAAAACTGAGAACGCTCTAAGTTTCATCAAGAGGGTATCATATAAAATATCATGCAACAATTAAAGGAATTCTATATATCATATGGAACTCTCTGAGACATATTTTCAAGTGAAAAATTATGTGGGAGAACAATATGTACAGTAAAAACCGTTACGCTTAAATACCACATATATATATTTTTTCATTTCCCTCCTTCAGCTTTTCCAAATAGTTAATGGTAACTTTATCTTTCCAGTAGCTCCAGATCTTTAAAAAATGGCTCTCTGTCCTTTCCTTTCTCACATCTGATTTGTCAATAAGTCTTCTTGGCTTTAGCGTCAAACTATCTTCTGAATTTTTCCACTTCGTACAATCTTCATATTATAACATCCTGGTCCAAAAGCACATCATCTCCTACTATGATTTTTGGAAGTCTCCTGACTCTGTTTCCATCCTTCCCTTCCCTATTGTATATTCTCAAGACAGTAATTAAAATAATCCTGTTAAAGTGCTGATCAGATAATTTCATCCTCCTGCTAAAAACCTTCAAATTCACAAGTGAAATTTCAAATTATTCCTTTGATATACAAGGCCCTACACAGTCCAGCCCACTCCCACCTACCTCTCTGACTTTATCTCCTACTACTCTCTTCCTTATGGAACTTGATTGCAAAAAGTCCAGCCTCCCTGATGTTTCTGGAATGTACTAGCTAGGCTTCCTCTTCAGGGTCTTTCCCACTGCTTCTCAGTCTGCCTGGCTGTCTTTTCCAAAGATACCAGCATGCTTCACTCCCTCACCTCTGTTAGATCTTTATTCTAAATCCACGATGTAAATGAAGATTCCCCTGTCTACTGCTGCCAAAATTCTCTTTCTCAGCTATTTTCTCCTTAACATGAATTACCTACATGAATTTAACCTACTTTAGCACTAGATAAAATATGTATTTACTTATTTTGCCTACTGTTGTTTTCTACACACACACACACACACACACGCACACACACCTCACAACACATACATGTTCCTAAGCGCTGTCGAAGGCTGTGATTTCTGTTTATTTGCTAACTATATTTACTACACTTAGAGTAGTGCCTTCCATAGAGCCAAGGCTCAATACATTTGTTGAATAAATAATTGATTGAATGAATAAATGAAGTAGGTGAATAGATGGATAGCAAAAACAAGTTAATCTTTTTCTGTAAAGCCCTATTACATTGAAGGGTTATTTTTCCATCACCACTCCTAGCCCTAAAGCCCTTTTATTTCACATTTGCAACTTGACTGATGAATTCATATTTACAGCTCTTAAATTACAATTACTGAATTTTTTCTTTTAAACTAGTCACAGTGAGAAACAAAGAAACAAAAAACCCTTATTTGGTTCAAGAAAGAAAAAAATAGTATCATACAATGAAAATAACTAACATTTATTTTAAGTGTTTACTAAGCCCTAGGTGCTGGAGCTTTTTAAGTATCAACTTACCAAATTCTCATAAAAACCTTGAGCAAAGACACATAGCTATTACATGTAGGACATAGATTCAAATACAGAAAATCTATACCCAGAACCAATGTGCTTAGCACCATCACAATACTGTCTCTATATTCTTATGTTGTAGAAAGTATTACTACTTCCATTTTAAAGATGGGGAAATTGCACTAGATTTTAAGAACCTTCCACTTTTATAAAGCTGGTAAGTATAACCAGAGCTAAAGCCAGGCTTTTACCCATAGTGTATACTAACTCTCACTGTGTAATTCTTTAAAAAAAAAAAAAAAAGACGAAAGTTGTAATATGCTTTAGCTAGATAAATCCATCCATCCGCGTATCCATCTATTTATTCATCTGGATAGTCATCATATATTTAT
The DNA here is from genome assembly GCF_059928025.1 of Delphinapterus leucas. Classification (NCBI taxonomy): domain Eukaryota; kingdom Metazoa; phylum Chordata; class Mammalia; order Artiodactyla; family Monodontidae; genus Delphinapterus; species Delphinapterus leucas. Next base: position 74,188,418 of record NC_143139.1, read on the forward strand.
TGAGTAGCAATTATGGCAGCAGATTCTATGCTTGTCAATGGGTATACAAAAGTGAACAGGACAGACATAATCCCCATCTTCAGGGAGTTTATAATCTAGGAAGGTAATATTTGGGAGTATTTAAGAAGCTGGGAACATGACCACCATTCCACACATCCAAGATAAGCTATTTATTATGAGAGCATATTTTGGTGCCCAAAAGACTTATTTAAATTATAGCTACCTACAAATTTTAAAATTTTTACATAAGCAGCTACATTAGTAACACATTTTGTGCAATATTAATGACCTTTTTGATATTTACAGATCGAGGATTAACATCACAGAGAACCAAACAGTAATTAGAAAAAACAATATATGATTTTATTTCCAGTTTAAAAATTCTTAACTGGAAACAACAACAGACTTCTGAGAAATTGCATTTTCAAGCCCTGAGTACATCTATTTTCAGAGCTTTTTCACTCATGAAAAATTAGCTGCCTTTCTTTGGTAAGCTCTGAAAATGGGCATTATAAATATAGTAGAATGACACATGATTCCTATGAAAAGAAAAGCAAATAAATAATTCCCCTTCAGCTAAGGGGATCCATAAGTAAACAGTTCACATAAAACCATGTGCAATTATAGTTATTCTAGTACTTTGGAACTCTTCTAAATGTTTATGTTCTTGCAGGGGTCAAGAGTTGAGCAGGAATTACATATGCTGTCTTCCTACATAATCATATAGAGGCAATCTTATTTCTAATACTGTCCCACGGTTTGGTGAAATGTGGAGGCTAAGCATCTGTCATCAATAATGCTGTCGAGAAGATTTGGAAAGTGTTTGATCGGGTTTTGGCAGTGTGTTATCTGTTAAAATATTGTTGGAGGCAAACCTGGGAAGTTTTGATGCATTTAAAGGAGACACAAATGTCTCAGCACATGGGCGGCCTGATACTGGGATAGCGAAGTGTTTTATTTAGTAGAGGCACAGATTTCAGTGCAAGTCAATAAAGAAAAGAAGTATTGCTGTGTTTGTATATTCAAGCATATCCGCTAGGCTCCACAATAGGGCACTTTTCAGCTCTCTGAAAAGACGGCATTGGGAAGGAGCATCTGTTGAATGCATTAAGGAAAACTCCTTTTGCACTGAAGGAGAAACTGAAGCATAGGAGAGATTAGAGGAAGGGCCTGATTGGAAATTAGGCATTAAAAGACATAGAAGTAAGGTTCTGCTTATCAGTCAAAGGAAAATGGGTTTGATAATATTATGCTGTTTCAGCTCCCACGGTGTTAACATTAGGTTGGAAGAAAAGAGAGAAAAGTTGGGGTTGGGTCCAGGTGGGGAAAAAAGGAAGGGGTATGAAGGGTGACGAGTCTAATTAAAGATATGACACAGGTCATTTATAGGAAGGGCTTGATGAAACTATCAGGGAACATTTCACATTCCAGCCTCTGGAAATCAGCCAAACTAAGCTGACCATGGATATCAAACAACTGCCTTGGGATCTAGTGGGCTTGTCTTTCAAAGGGTTTCTGGGTTTGTTTCTCAAGTCCTTTCGAAGCTGAGGAAATTCACCAGATGCATCTGTGTTAGTCAGCAAGTCTAATAAACACCCAAGCACAAAGATTTCAAACCAAACTGATTTTTGCATACAGAAATACTGACAATAAGGGGCTAGTTTAATCTGTATCTACCATAGTATACCAATGGAGTGTGATTCTAAGCAGTTTTTATTTAAACATGAAAGAAAATTTTGGGTGGGAAAGGTAAGGTGTGAGAGAGAAAAATTATGCCAACTGAGGATTTCCCTCCATTCATAATACTTTTGAGAGAAATGGTTTAGACTTTTTAAAAAAATGACTTGGACTGAACAAAGAACCCTAGTATTAAAAATTTTTTAAAAAGCGAAACCCTTTTTAAAAAATTAATTATCTGTGGAATGAAGGAAAGTCCGTGCCTCATTGTTTTCTTTCTACAAACAAGATAACAATTCTGATATCATAAGACTATAGTGAGGTTGTCCTATCAGAATTCAAACAGAAACAAATGCTTAATGCGAGGTTACAAGTTAAAACTTAATTTGAATTTTTAAAAATAGCATAAGATATATATATATGCGCATGTATGTATATATATAGGTAATAATTACTCCTTAAATGAGGCATCTTTCTTCCTGGAAATTTACAAGAAAGAGATAAACACTCATCAATCTGTATTGATTTAATGAAGCCTGATTGGAAGATGAGAAATGACTTAAGTGACTTCAGGAATATGGGCCCTTTTATATTTATATTTTTATTTTATATCGCTTTATGCTCAGTTTATCATTTATGCTTGTAGGTCTTTTATATATTTATTAATATATTTCAGTGAAATGTGTGTCTGTTTCTTGATCCACTTGTAAATCAGAAATTCTTTTGCCACTGATAAAAAGAATGAAGATTATTTCATCTACATCTTTGAAGTGCATTTGATTGCCAAATTATTAGTAATGATCTAAAGAGAGAACTGCATGAGAGAAGATAGGAATTGTCTTCATCATCAATCTTTCACATACTCAAAGGGGGAAAAGAAAAAAAAGAATGTTTTCTTTCAACATTTAGTATATACCTAGGGACATGATGCTTTATCAAGAAAGGGCAAGAGGAATTCAGTGCCATCAGTGGAAAACAGAAAGTACTGAGGAAAAACCAATGTCTTATGAAAATGATGTGTGAAACACACACACACACACACGCTCTCTTTCCTTTCTTCCTGATTGACTCTCCTATCTTATTAACACAATTCTGAGACAAATTCTTAAATAATAAGCAGGACTGTGCTAAGAAATAGATTGATTTTTGTCTTGTTTTAGATTAAGGCTTAAAACATACATACATATTCCAAAATAAATCCACTAATGCCCCCTAAATCATGTGGTCCAGTTCCAGGCCAAACAAAATTTCTTTTGAGATCTTTTTGAACCACTATTTTCTTTCATAAGCAAGGAAAACCCAGAGTTGGCTCTAACCACGTATATATTTGCATATGTTATAGCTCAAGACAGAATGCTAGCAACTCTTCTGCAGGGAAGAATAGTTAGCAAACTCAAAAACAACATTTTTATTCTCTTAAGTAATTAATTAATGCCTCTGTCTTGATTATAGCTTTAGTAAACGAAGATACCTTTTATTTTTACCTATATATTTGAACTTTTCCCATGTCCTATATCCTAGAATCAAAGTAGATATGTTTGTTTAAACAATAAGCAAACAAAAAACACCCTAGGAATACACATATAATATCATTACATCAAGAAATATAAGCCATCTAAAAAAATTTAATAGTTGAATTTTATAATAATACATTATTGTGCATTAATTTTTAGACTGTCGGAACTGCGGAGAAACATAATTCCTATTTTTTTTCCAGTGGTAAATTAACAAGGGGAAGTGAATAAACTGAAGCAATTAGGCAGACAGAGCAGGCTTTATTAACATGACAGTTAATGTTCATTGAGCACTTACTATGTGCCAGGCACTGTGTTAAGCACTTTACATGTTTTCATTGTAAATCATGTAATCCTCACAACAGCAATCATATAAGGTAGGTAGTTTGACCTCATTCTAAAATAAAGTCACAGAAAACCAAGAGACCAAGTAACTTGACCATGGTCACCCAGCTACCAGAGCCAGGATTCAAACTCACACTTAGAGTGACTTCGGGACTACTGGGTCACAAACACACCTTCACAAACAAAGATTTCCAAATCTAAACTCATGAGGTTTATTTATAAATATTTGTGTGTTACTGTGTTTTAGAAACTTTTGTGTGGAAAGAGAACCAATGAAATGTTTCATGTGATAAGAAGTACGTGTTGACTGTTGTATTCATCATGGCTCTCCAGAGAAACAGAACCAGTGGGATGTGCACATAGAGAGAGATTTATTTTAGGAACCGGCTCATGAGACTGTGGAGACTGCCAAGTCCAAAATCTTCAGAGTAGGTCAGCAGACTGGGGATCCAGGGAAGAGTTACAGTTCGTGTCCAAAGGTTATCTTCTGGCAGAATTTTCTCTTCCTCAGGCAGCATGAATCCTTTGCCTATTAAGACCTCTGCTGATTGGATGTGGCCCACCCTCGTTATGAAGGATAAACTTCTTTATTCAAAGCCTGCCGATTTAAATGTTAATCTCATCTTTAAATATCTTCGCAGAGACATCTATCTGGGTACAGTGGCCCAGCCAAGTTGACATATAAAATTAACCATCACAATTGTACACTTGTATGTGTTTGTATATTTATATGTTATGGTTGAAAACAAATTAGTAAAATTCTTAATAGGGAAGAAGAATTAGCCAACTCTGAAACAGTACTTACTGAGCACCTACTCTTTACTGGATATCGAACTACAACGAAGGTCCCAAGTTTAGAAATTTCCATAATCTGGGTGGGACAGTTCAGGGAGACAGAGACAGCTATGTAATGTATTCAAACAACTATGCTACACTGTGCTGAGTTTTAATGAAGAGGTAGTGACAGAGTTCTGCAAGAAGATGGGAGAAAGAGTAATGGATTCCTTGATGCCCACCCCAGGATCTGAGAAGAATCTCAAAGAGGAGACACTTGAGCCTCATTGTGGAGGAAGAGGACTCCACCAGGAGGAGAAAGCTGAAGAAGAAAGATATGAAAACACAAACATAGAGATAGGGTTTAAGGATTTGTAGGAAATCTAGTGAAGTTAGAGCATGGCATTCATGATGGAGAGAGATTGGAACAACTTTATAAGTCATGGTATAAAATTAGGGCTTTATCTTTAAGATAATGGAAAACTTGAAGTTTCCAGCTGAGGGAATGATCCCAGATGTGCTTCAGAAAGATCCTATTAACGGTGGAAGAAGAAACAAAGTGGAGAACAGGGCTATGGAGGCAGGAAAACCGTTTAAGAGAGATAGTTGAACTTTTGAACCAAGAGAACAAGATTGGGGAGCAAACTGGGAGGAAAGACTAAAAACTGACCTTTTGAATTAAAATTGATATACATTTAGTTATGTGTAATTTATAAGGGAGAAGGAATTCTTTCATTCAACAAATATATGTTGAGTACCTACTATGTATTGGACTATAAAGATGAATAAGAGGATATAAACAAACAATCACAGTGTGTGATAAATATAATAATAGAAGAAAATGTAAAACATGAACATGAAATGAACTTGAGAGAGAAGAGTTAAGAGGGACCAAACAGAGAAGATTACACCCAGGCTGGTTGTGATAGATGGCTAATAGCATGAGAAGAAAGGCTGGTAAGGAATTCCAAACAAAGGGGTAGAATTCAAAAACGCACTTAGGTGTGAATGAAACTTGTGCTCAGGAGTCACAGAGGGTCAGAAGTATAAAGAATGCAGGAAGAGAATAAGAAAAGGAAGAAAAGCCAGGTTGGTAAGAGCTTTGTTTGTATTGTATTGAAAGACATTAATCAGAGAAATAGTGTGGTCTCATATTTCTGGCAGAAGCACAGAGGGTGGATTTGTGGGGAAAACTAGTTGAGAGTTGTATTAGTTTCTTAGAGCTGCCATAACAAATTACCCCAAATTTTGTGGCTTAAGGAATTTAATTTAGGTATCAACAGGGCTACGCTCCCTCTGAAAGCTCTAGGGGAGAATCTTCCTTGCCTCTTCCAGCTTTTGATGGCTCCTGACATTCCTTGGCTTGTGGCAGCATCACTCTGATCTCTGCCTCCATCTTCACATGGTCCGCTTCCCTGTATGTGTCTATGTGTATCTTTTTCTGTCTCTTATAAGACATTCACACCCGAATCTAGAATTACTTCATCTTGATTCTTACTTCAAGTACATTTGTAAAGACCCTATTTCCAAATAAAGGCAAATTCTGAGGTTCCAGGGGGACATGCATTTTTGTGAAACACTATTCAAACTACCACAAGAGGCGATTGCAATAACACAGGCAGAGGAGTGTGAGGCTCTCAGATAAAGGAGAACAGAGGAAATAAAGAGGTAGGTGGGAAGGAGGTCACAGTGACAGGAAGTCATGTTTGGAGGAAGCAGAAGAAGAAGTGAAGTTAGAAGTTGAGGACAACTCCAATATTTCTGGCTGGGGAAACCAGGTGGAGTTTGGTACCAGTGGTTGAGATAGGAACTATATGAGTAAGAACAGATTTGAAAGATGAGTTCTGAGGTGTGGAGAACTTATAAAAGTTCAGTTTCACACAAGGTAAAGTGCTTTGAGTGAGGCTATCCTCAAGGGGAAAGCAGAAGTTTAACAGTGACTTAGATGGCTGGATGCATGGTGGTAATGCAATTAACTGTAGTTGGATGAACAATGAAATAAAGTTTTTTTTTTTAAAAAAATAGGGTTAGTTTTGAAAATCTTAAGTTTGAAAAGTAGATGATGTATATATGCAAGGCAAGAAGTAGAGCACAAAGCAGGAAATAGGCATTTGGTGCTCTGGAAAAAAACTGACAATGTTTAGCAGTTTAACAGCAGAAGGCAAATGTCTCACAGGAGACCAAGACACGTGGAAAACAACGATGAGAGAACAGTGTCAGTGAAGTTAAGAAAGGAGTTTCAGTAAGGGAAGGTCAGTAGTATTAAAACTTCAACAAGATTGGGAATTAGAGATGATCTCTTCACATGTTGTTAGAGATCACGGTTTATCTCTGACCAAGTGGTTGAATTGCTGCACAGGTGCCCACGCCATGCTGCCATCACGTGAAGAGTAAATAAAGACTTAGGGAGTGGAGATGCACGATACTGTTACGTAAGAAATCAAGTTGTTAATTTGGATTGCAAGATCCCAAGTAAAAAACTATTTAAGTATACATGCAAAGAAAAGACTAGAAATATACATATCAACTATAAAAAGGTACGAACATACTTATTGCTTTATTTACTAGTGCCAGTTATTATAAGGGGTTTACATGCGCTTATATTAACCTCTTTAATTTTCACAAAAATCCCCTGAAGGGCTGCTTTTATACACTTTGCATAAGGGGAAACGAACAGAGGTGAGGTCATTTGGCCAAAGACACGCCTGATGTGTGACTGAACCAGGACTCAAACCTTGAGTCTGTTTCTGGAGGCTGCTCACTTAAGCCAACAGTATCCTGCCTTCCATCATCTTAGCATTTTTCTCTACCTTGTGGGATTACAAGCGGTGTTCATTTCTCTTCTTATAACTCTTAAGCATGTTTTCCAAATTTTCTACATCCATTTTATAATTTAAAAGATCCAAGTCAAATCTTTTTAAAGAAAGTAGAGCTAATGAATGTCCTTCTTGTGGGATATGGAGGGAAGAGAAGATTGTAGTAATTTGATGAGTAACATTTAAGAAAAGCATTGATTTTTCTCAATTTTTCTTTAGGATGACTTACACCCCTCTAAAGGCTAAGCGGGTATAGATTCAGTGGAGAAAGAGAGGTCAAAAACATAAGAAAGAAAAGATAAGGGAGCATGCAGAGTGTAAAAGGGAGCAGCGGAAGATGAGTTGTAAGAGCTGAGTGATAGTGTTCCTGCAGGGCAATTGTGGAAGAATGCTCTAAGCTGAGTGGAAGAGTTCAGAGAGGCACTGGGGTATGAAACAGCCAGCCGTGTCCATGGATTACAAGGAGCTAAGATCAGCAGCATGAGAGAGGATATTTAGAAAATGAGTAATAGCCTTGCAAGGGATAAAGATAGCATCACAGGAAAAGAACTGGGGACACTTAGTCCAAGGTATACATTTTGAGGTAGAGGGGACGGGAGTCGAGGAAATCCATGATTTTGCATGTCTCTTTTTTTACTGGATAAAATAAGTTGCTAGATCTCCCGATAGAATCAAGAAGGCAGTGGTTTGGTTGAAGGTGAACATGTGAAAACTTTGGAAAACCTTCAGATGGAAGGGGGAAGTGAGGCGCCTGGGGATGGACCAATGTGAATGGCTGAGTAGAAAGAGGGTCCATTCTTCCCACTCTAGCAGTGGTTTGTTCACTTTGGAGCAAACTTCCTGAAAGTAGGAATTCTGTCGTTTTCACTCTGTGGCCCAATGCTTAAAACACAATCCAGAACAAGGTAGCTGCTATTAATGTAAATGATTAGAGTGGAGTTTCTCTAACCATTGTCAGCTTATGGAGTAAATGGGGCCAGAACTGGCAGGGACCCTGAGTTCACCGGCGTTTGCTCCTACCTGCTGAATAGAACTTTCCAGCCACTAAATTTGCAAGTTGTGAGAGTCGTGAAGTGCCCCAAGAAACTAGCCACAATTCTTATAAAAGATTCAAGTTAAACATGTGTGAGGTAGAATGAGCCCTGTCACTGTTCTCAGGGCAGAAGTCTGAGCTAACATTTCTTGGTCCTTTGACAACCAAGTATTATGGAAGTCTACTAAGCAGGCTGACTGGCCTAATTTGATTTTCTACTTCTTTTCCACTGCGTGTAATATAATCAGTTTCAAGGAAACTTGTCCACCTCTACCTGATTCCACTGCCAACCAGCATGTTTAGAAATTATTGAGAGGGCCAAAATAATGTTTTGATGGCAAGGCTGGTTTGACATGAAGTCAGAACAGATGACTCAATATATTTTTACTGTTTTCTCCACACGACGTCAATCAATTCACTTGACTGGTGTAGGAACTGTGTGTGTGTGTGTGTGTGTGTGTGTGTGTGTGTGTGCGTGTGAGCAGGGGTGGTGTATCAAGCAGTTTTGTTGTCCTTCTCTTTAACTAAATTGGTGAAATTAATGATCAAGTCACTGTGGGGTGTTTTGAAAAGCCAGGCTAAGTGGGGAAGTGGAATTCTGTGACTCCTGGATGATGTAGCTTAGTTCCTTTAAAAGGCATTTGTGGGGCTTCCCTGGTGGCGCAGTGATTGAGAGTCTGCCTGCCGATGCAGGGGACACGGGTTCGTGCCCCGGTCCGGGAAGATCCCACATGCCGCGGAGCGGCTGGGCCCGTGAACCATGGCCGCTGAGCCTGTGCGTCCGGAGCCTGTGCTCCGCAACGGGAGAGGCCACAACAGTGAGAGGCCTGCATACTGCAAAAAAAAAAAAAAAAAAAAAAAAGGCATTTGTGAGGTTAATAACTACTTGAACTTTGTAGGACAGTTTTCTGAGCAATATTGAATGCTACATATAGATTAAGGTTCTTCTATTAGCAGATGGCCATAAAAGCCTTCTGCTAATAAATATTTATTAAATTTGACTTATTTGAATTTGCAGCCAGGGCCCTGGTCCTAAATTGTAAGCCTTCAAGGAAAACACTGGAAAAGACATTCCAATTAAACATGCCACTTGAAGAAATCATCACATCATGCCTCGAGGAATGTATGCTTCTGGTGCTTATGAGGTCCCAGAGATAACGGGAGCTTCCTGAGCATGCCATATCTCTAGATCAGTGGCACTGATTCAGTCTCCAAACAACAATGAACTTTTAAAAAGTTACAATCTCCCTTAGAAAAGAAGATAAATGTTTTCCATAACAAGGTACAGAGACCTTGGGCGTTGATTTATGCCTTTTCCTTCTCAAAAAGCTGGAGGTGGGTGGGGCTGAGTATAGAGGGTTTTACTTTGGAAATGGATTCAATTCAGATGTGTCACATTTGTTTCCTTCCCAGTATGATTTCTGTGACCAGTCATAAAAGGTACAATCAACCTTTCCTAAATAACTAATGCTAGGAACATTTATTATACCTAGCTCCTTAAATTATGAAAATGACAAGTACATAAAATTTTTCATTCAAGCACTCTGACTTACTTAGCAAGCATACTGAGCTAAGTAGGAGTTTAATGAGTTCTACTGTTGGGTTATACGCACCAAAATTTAATTAAGTTTCTGATCTAATGCCCCCCTTGTTTCACTGATTAGGGGAGTCATGAGTGGACCATGTCATTCTCAGAAGGACAGTGCCATTGTGAAATCTGAGCAGTCTATATGGTTTTTTTTGCCCAAATGTTCCTTTCAAGTCTCATTAGATTATTATGAGTGTTACAGCTGTGCTAATCTTTTTTTTCTGAGAAATGAACTTTTAAAATTGCACATTTAAAAAGTGACTTCTAGAGTTACCATGGCAGCTTCATTATAATGCACAGAGATGAGCATTATCACAGCTCGGCCTGATCTATCCAGGGCTGTCAGGAAATGAGAATTCCACATAAAGTGCATGCTCCAGTAGGGCTCATAAAACTTGCCAGATCAAGTGCCTAGACTTTCAGTTTAACAATTTTAAATGAAAAGCTTTCTGTCATATACTGCACACATCTCTGTTTCCTTCAATATATTCTTGATGACTCAGGATCTCTGTTATCAATAGCTTATTGTACTTAGAGCTACAAACAGTGCTGTTTGATTTTTTAGTCTCCTTTTTCATCTCAGTTTGCCGGCTGCTTATGATGACCAGGGACACTAAGAGTCGTTTCAGACCCTGAGAGGGTTTTTGCCCCCCACCTCCCAGCAAGGATAGATTTATAAAGATATGTCATGTCACCTAGAGAGTCTAGGTCCTTTGCTGGGGACTTGATGGGCAAAAATGGCAGATTTGTACTAATATGCAATGTAGTTGGTTCCTGAACCTTCTTTCTAGAGGCATGATTTGTGTTTTCTCCTGACTTCCTGTGCATAGTCCAAGATAATTACTCCTTACCCACCCCTAGATTTACCATGTTCTGATGGGCTATTTCTTACCTCTGCACTGAGTACCTTAAACAGTTCCTTACATAGAAGTTTCTAGAGCTCCAAATATGGAGCTAAGACTCACCATTCATCATGAAACTTAAGGATGCAAGCCTGCTTAACCTTCCTGGGCCTGTTTTCTCATCTATAAAATAATGTCATTTAAATAAAATGCAATTATATATTTGGAATACATGGTATAGTCTCCAACTCATAGGAAGAATTCAGTCAATTAAAAAAACTACATGTGTGGAAAATGATAGTGGTTGTAGATAAAAAAGACTGATAAATGGTTGTATTATAAAGACTATTTTAGGGCCTTGAAATTCTATTATGGCTTAAGTATTGAGCTTCCATCAGTTATTTGTCTGTGTGGCCTCTTTTTGTGTCCATTACTACTGTATGAAGTCTGTAGTAAGAACTTTGTGTAGTCCATCCCATAAGTAAACTTGTAACAAAATTAGAGATTAGAGGTGTCTAACATAATGCATTGAGCTCAAATTGTGGGTGTGGCTTAGTAAAAAAAAAATGTGACTTTGGTTTCTGAGAGGAGCCATCTCATTATCTCAGACCCTGTGTTTTCTTATCTCTAAAATAAGGATAAAAGTATCTTCTTCCAAGATGTGGTATATATATATAATGGGATATTACTCAGCCATAAAAAGGAATGAAATCGGGTCATTTGTAGAGATGTGGATGGATCTAGAGACTGTCATACAGAGTGAAGTAAGTCAGAAAGAGAAAACAAATATCGTATATTAACATATATATGTGAAACCTAGAAAAATGGTACAGATGAACCGGTTTGCAGGACAGAAATAGAGACACAGATGTAGAGAACAAACGTATAGACACCAAGGGGGGAAAGTGGCAGGGGCAGGGGTGGTGGTGTGATGAATTGGGAGATTGGGATTGACATATATACACTAATATGTATAAAATGGATAACTAATAAGAACCTGCTGTATAAAAACATAAATAAAATTAAATTTAAAAATTAAAAAATATATATCTTCTTCCAAGATTAGAAAAAGATAAAATTTGTACATAGTAAGCACATAATAAAGTTATTGGCAGGTATTTAATTTCTAGACGTAATTACATATAAAATAAGGGCTACTGAAAAATAAAATCTGAGTTCACTCTTGGCTGAATGTATGGCTCACCAGAAAGGATGATATATAAAATTATAGAGTGGGGTTGTACACTATCACTAAAGCAGTGGATCAACAATCATATTACAAGTTAGGAGAACACTTCCCTCCCTTGCTCTTCCTTAAGTGTAGAAAACAATTCATTTACAATTGCATCAAAAAGAATAAAATACCTAAGAATAAATCTAACTACAGAGGTAAAAGACCTGTACTAGGAAAACTATAAGACACCAGTGAAAGAAATTGAAGGCCACACAAACAAACGAAAAGATATACCATGCTCATGGATTGTAATAATAAATATTGTTAAAATGACCATACTACCCAAGGCGGTCTACAGATTCAGTGCAATACCTGTCAAAATACTAATGGCATTTTTCACAGAACTAGAACAAATAATTCTAAACTTTGTATGGAAACAGGAAACACCCTGAATAACCAAATAATCTTGAGAAGGAAGAACAAAGCTGAAGTATCATGTTCCCTGATTTCAAGCTATACTAAAAAGTTGCTGTGATCAAAACAGTATGGTAATGGCACGGAAACAGACACATATGTCAATGGAACAGAATAGAGAATCCAGAAGTAAACCCACACTTACATGGTTAATAAATCCACAACAAAGGAGGCAAGAATATACAATGAAGAAAGACAGCCTCTTCAGCAAATGGTGCTAGGAAAACTGAACAATTCCATGCAAAAGAATCAAACTGGACTACTTTCTCACACCATGTATAAAAATAAACTCAAAATGAATTAAAGACTTATGTAAGACCTGAAACCATAAAACTCCTAGAAGAAAACATAGGCAGTACACTCTTTGTCTTAGCAATACTTTTTTTTTTTTTTCAGATATGTCTCCTCAGGCAATGGAAACAAAAGCAAAATAAACAAATGGGATTACATCAAACTAAAAAGCTTTTGCACAATGAAGGAGACTATCAATAAAATGAAAAGGCCTCCTAGTGAATGGGAGAAGATATTTGCAAATGATATATCTCATAAGAGGTTAATATCCAAAATATACGAAGAACTCATACATCTCAACATCAAAACACACACACACACACACACACACACACACACACACACACACACACCCCATGATTAAAAATGGGCAGAGATCTTGAATAGACCTTTTTCCAAAGAAGACATACAGATAGCCAACAGACACATGAAAAGATGCTCAACATTATTAATCATCAGGGAAAAGCTAATTAAAACCACAATGAAATATCACTTCACACCTGTCAGAATGGCTATTAAGCAAAAGACAACACATCACAAGTGTTGGAAGGGATGTGGAGAAAAGGGAATCCTCATGCACTGTTAATCAAAATGTAAATTGCTGCAGCCACTTTGGAAAACAGTATGGAGTTTCCTCAAAAATATTAAAAATAGAGCTACCATACAATTCAGCAATTCCAAAGAAAACAAAAACACTAATTTGAAAAGATATATGCACACTGCAGTATTTACAATAGCACAAGATATAGAAGCAACCTAAGTGTCCATCAATAGATAATGGATAAAGAACATGTGGTATATATATAACAGAATATTACTCAGCCATAAAAAAAGAATGAGGGCTTCCCTGGTGGCGCAGTGGTTGAGAGTCTGCCTGTCGATGCAGGGGACACGGGTTCGTGCCTCAGTCCGGGAGGATCCCACATGCCGCGGAGCGGCTAGGCCCGTGAGCCATGGCCGCTGAGCCTGCGCATCCAGAGGCTGTGCTCTGCAACAGGAGAGGCCACAAGAGTGAGAGGCCCGCGTACCGCAAAAAAAAAAAAAAATTAAATCTTGCCATTTGTGACAACATAGGTGGACCTAGAGGGTATTATGCTGAGTGAAATAAGTCAGACAAAGACAAATACCGTATGATTTCACTCATATGTGTAATCTAAAAAACAATAAATGAACAAACAAAACACAAATGGAGTCATAGATACAGAGAACAAACAGGTGGTTGTCAGAGGGGAGGAGAGTCAGGAGATGTGTGAAATAAATGAGGGAACTTAAGACGTACAAACTTCCAGTTACAAAATAAATGAGTCGGGTATGATATGTACAGCATGGGAAATATAGTCAGTAGTAACATAATACCTTTGTATGGTGACAGATAGAAACTAGACTTATGATGGTGATCATTTTATAATATACAGAAATATCGAATCATTATGGTGTGCTCCAGGAACTAACATAATGTTGTAGGTCAATTATACTTCAAAAACAAACTCGTAGAAAAAAAGATCAGATTTGTGGTTACCAGAGGCAGTGGATAAAGCGAAGAGGGACTGGTTGAAGATGTGTCAAAAGGCACAAACTTCCAATTATAAGATAAATAAGTACTAGGACTATAGTGCACAACATGATTAATATAATTAATACTGCTGTATGTTATTTATGAAAGTTATTAAGAGAGTAAATCCTAAGAGTTCTCATCATAAGGAAAAAAACAGTTTTTAAATTTCTATTTTGTACCTCTGTGAGGTGATGGAGGTTCACTAATCTTATTGTGGTAATCATTTCATGATGCATGTAAATCAAATCATTATGCTCTACACTATAAACTTATACAGTGCTTTATGTCAATTATATCTCAATGAAACTGGAAGAAAAAAGAAAAATAGTAAATACGTGGAAGAGATTTACATGCATCATTCACTGACCAAAACAATTAAGCTTTCCTCTACTTTCTCCTGCCTTTCTCACTTCCTTCAAGTTTTGCCCAAATGGTACCTCCACAACTTATAGTCCTGTTTAAAATGGCAACTTTCTCCCCACTCCCAACACTGCTCTTTATGGCATTTATCACTTCCAACCTACTATACAATTTACTTCTTGTTGGGGTTTATTGCTGATGTTTCCACACAAGAATGTAAGCATCACCAAAGTGGACAATTTTTTTTTCTTTACTGATTGTATCTTAAATACCTAAAGCAGTACCTGGCATTGAATGGTATTTTTGACTATATGAGCAAAATTTTAGTATTGCTTCTCAGACCCTCTATTTATAATGAAAAAAAAAGAACAACAAAATACTTAGCATTACTATTTGGGGACTGAAGTTATTATTACATACTAATTTTAATAATAAATTAAATTAGCAATATAAATATATAAGGTGAAACAAAGTGAGCCTGTTTTTATTCATTATTTTGAGCCCTTAATTTTCTTTTTTGCAACTAAAACTGGTAGTTTTAGTTGAATCATACTCTTGTCTTTATTTGGTCATTCTGCAGTAATGTTTTTTGCATAAGGATCTTAACAGAGCCATGAAGAACTTGAGTATCTTTTTGACTTTCTGTTTTTGATTAGATTTCTTCAAGGACATGTTCTTCCAAACCTGTCCAGCTCAGAGAATTTACATGGAGTGCTGTAATCTTGAGGACAGTAAATACCCGTGGTAGCTGGCGTTAGTCACAGGATGGTGCATTTTAAGGGATGAAACATTTTGTGTCTCTAGATAGCTTCACAAAGGTGGCTTAGATCAGTGTTCCTTAAACTTTATTGTAGGCGTCTTCCTCCTTCTCCTACTGCAGGGCCAGAGTCCCTGAGGGAGTCCAGCTGTGTTTAAGTCTGGCGGGTGCCAACTGTCTCTGCCATGCCCCCCAAGAAACAGGCTCAGGCTGGGGGCAGCAAAAAGGCGGAGCAGAAAAAGGAGAAGATTATCGAAGACAAAACTTCTGATCTAAAGAATAAGAAAGGAGCAAAGCAACAGAAGTTTATCAAGGCTGTCACTCATCAAGTTAAATTTGGTCAACAAAATCCACTTTAGGTAGCATAAAGTGAAGCTGAAAAGAAGTTGAAGAAAGATGACAAGAAGAAGGAATTGCAAGAGCTAAATGAGTTGTTCAAACCTGTAGTTGCCACTCAAAAAATAAGTAAAGGTGCAGATCCCAAATCCATGGTATGTGCATTCTTCAAGCAAGGACAGTGTACTAAAGGAGATAAGTGTAAGTTCTCTCATGACTTGACTCTGGAGACAAAATGTGAAAGGGGAAGTGTTTACCTTGATGCAAGAGATGAAGAGCTTGATAAAGATACTATGGATAATTGGGATGAGAAAAAACTGGAAGAAGTAGTAAACAAGCAGCACGGTGAGGTGGAAAAGAAAAAACCAAAAACTCAAATAGTGTGCAAGCATTTCCTTGAAGCTATTGAAAACAACAAATATGGCTGGTTTGGGGTATGCCCTAGAGGGGGTAATATTTGCATGTATCATCATGCACTTTCTCCTGAGTTTGTCTTTAAAAAAGATAAAAAGAAAGAAGAAAAAGAAGATGAAATTTCATTAGAAGATCTAATTGAAAGAGAGCATTCTGCCGTAGGTCCAAATGTTACCAAAGTTACGTTAGAATCTTTTCTTGCATGGAAGAAGAGAAAAAGACACGAAAAGATTGATAAACTTGAGCAAGATATAGAAACAAGGAAAGCAGACTTCCAAGCAGGGAAAGATTAGTGATTAGTGGTTGTGAGGTGTTTGAATTTCTTCCTGAACTGGTTGACGAGGAGGAGGAGGAAGCTGATGATACCTTTTTTACCCAGGGAACAGGTGGTGATGAGGTTGGTGATTCAGTGAGCATAAATGGCATAGATTTAAGCCTGTGCACCCCAAGAGATGTAGATGAGACAGGTATTACTGTAGCCAGTCTTGAAAGATTCAGCACATATACTTCAGAAAAGGATGAAAACAAATTAAGTGAAGCTTCCGGAGGTAGGGCTGAAAATGGTGAAAGAAGTGATTTGGAAGAGGACAATGAAAGGGAGGGACAGGAAAATGAAGCCATTGATTCTGTTCCTGTTGACGGAAGTCTTCTTACTGGGGAAGATTTGGATGAACTAGAAGAAGAATTAAACACACTTGATTTAGAAGAATGACACCAAACAAGTCAATGAAAAAATTAAGCCAGCTCAGCATGAGTTGAAATTGACTACATTAATTTTTTTCCACCTAGAATTCAACAGGATGTTTGTTTCCCATGCTGATTCTGGAGGGCTTACTCTCCTCCAAAAAAGGAATATTCTCCCTACATCTTGTCTTCTGACTTTGGCTACATCTCATAGTAAGTTCAGATAAATTAAAAATATAATGGTCATTGCAGAAAATGATTGATTGTTTTAACTGTCCACTCAAGTAGGAAGTGTAACTGCTTTTCCAGCTTTTGATTTTCATTGGGTATGTGTTATTAGAAGGACAACATAAATTTAAATTACCCTTTATTTAATGCAGTTTTTAATGAGTGATTTTCTTTCCTTTGTATTTATATGTTCAAAAGGCTGCCTGAGATATGAGCCTGTACTTCATAAAGGAAACTGTGTATGCAGATTCAGTACTGTATATCTCTGGACAATTAGATGGACATTTAAAATAAAACTTCATTAGTCTGCCAGGATCAGCTGCAATGCCCTGTGTTAAACTGTTTTAAACTATTCCTTTTCTTTTTTGCCAATAAAGTTGTAAATAAAGACCTTGATACATTGAAATCCAAAAAAATAAAAATAAAACTTTATTGTATATGCAAATTACCTGGGAATCTTAAAAAAATGCATATCAAGAGTAGGTAGATCTCCAGTAGGGCTCTAGATTCTGCATTTCTAATCAACACCCAGGTGATATTGACACTGTTGATGCAATAAACAAACTTTGCTTAACAAGGGTCTAGATTAAACTTTTTTATTGTCATTAACCTGTTTCCTACCTGAATTAAACTTCAATTTGATTTCTTAAAGGGCAATGAGGAGAAAACTTACACACTTTTTCTTTCATAGTTTAAAACCATCTGGTAACATTTTTACTCAATAATATTAATTATGAATTTCAAGTTTGTGTACAATAGCATTTACAAAGAAATAAGAGAGTTAGTTTTTAGGAACAACCTAAAGACAGGTGTAGATTTTATTCTCTAATGAGGTTCAAATTTAGGACTGTAATGAGCCTCGCTGAAAAAGTGAAGCTAAATGGCAGATTTGTTTTGATAGAGACCGAGAATTTTAAGTGCATGCTGGCTTTACATGTCTTTGAAACTCTGTGCTATAAAAACACAGGAGCCAGGAAATGAACCCAGCCAAGTGATTCCACTCTCTAAAGATGTCAGAATCAGTTCTCTGTGATGTCCAAATATTCCTCCTTCAGAAGTGGAGGAAAGGCCTCAATCATCTGTAGCTGAGTAAACCAAGAGCACTTTTTCTTATGTAAATCAGTCACAGTTCCTTAAAGAAAAGCATCCTTCCTCTTGAAGACAGCTGAAACATACATCTCTTATTCTAGTTCAGGCTTTGTTTTCTCTGAAATTGGAGAGGAGGACTATTGAAATTTTGTCTTTATTCTTTTAAGAAAAATGAGCTAGCTTAGAGAACAGAAGAATTGGGGTATGCGTGTGGAAGAGAGACACTCAATGCTAGTGTCCCAAGTACCTCAAGTTTCTCCTTTTGACTAAGAATTATAAAACAACAATTTCTTTGACCCAATTGCCCCGGTTGGGGCTGGTCCGAGTCCCCCCATTGGTCACTGGGAGATCAGGTTCTGCATGTCTGCTCACCAAGCATTCTCCTAGCTATTAGTAACTGTCTTCACTTGGAATTCTCTTTTATGACTCAGTGCAACTCTTATGTTTGGGCTGGGCAACCTTCAAGTTCTTACTTAATCCAACCTGATGCAATCTGAGTGGAAACAGACTGTGCTCCCCTTTTTCTTAAGAAAAAAATTGGTAATATCACTGTGGCTGGAACAGTTAGGGAAACTTTGAGAAGAAAATAAGAAAATCATGGCTTAACTGGGGATTTTAATGTGACAAAGTGTGGGAGTTCTTACGGTCATACGAGTGCACTGACACGGAAGTATTTGCCTTTGAAATTGGGTAAACTGAGCTTAAAATTTGCATGGGGGCAAATTAGCATGTGGTATCTCAAGATCTCATAATTCTCCTTTCAGAGAACATCTGCTTTCTAAAGGAAAGCTGGCAGACCATGCTGCAGGTAAAAGTCGAGATCATTTGTGACAAAATCAACTTCAGTAGTTAATGTAACACTCTAAAGCAGGGGTTCTTAACTAGGTGTTGTACCCAGAAGCTTCAGTGATTACATAGAGCACTTGTACAGTTTACTGGGAGAGGGTATATTAGTTTTCATCAGATTGTCAAATGATTCTGTGATTCTCCCAGAAAGGTGAAGAACCATATCACTTGTGTCTCTCAAAATTTAAAACATTTGTGACTTTGAGCTAAACATTCCATCTTCAGGAATCTATCTGACATAAATAATCATCCTAATGAACAATTTCTGAATTGTTTGTAATAGTCAAGTAGAAAAAACCTTACATATCCATCAACAGAAAATAGTTTAAAATATTACAGCACATTTATATTATGGAATACTATACTGCCATTAAAAATAATAAGGCTTATATTGAAAACTGTCTCAGATGTCTTGTTAACTTAAGAGTCTTCTGTTCATCAGATGATCAATTAAGCATCCATGATGTGCTAGACACTTTGGTACCAGGGATAAAAATAAGGAAATACTGACCCTTCTCTAGTTTCATTTAACTTAAGGTCTAGATGAGATCAATATGTATTTATGATATGTGGATAAAGATATAAGTGCTAGTGTTTGCTTGCATATGTGTATTTTCATATACATATCAAACGTTTGGAACAATATAAATCAAGAAACAAGATTTTAACACCAGGGATTTGAAAAGGAGGAAGAGACGTTCAATTTTTCTTTTATTTTGTTTGAATTTATTTTAAAATGTCTATTACTTTGGTAACACTTAAATATTTTTAACCATTTACTTAAAACTCTGGGGGAAAGGTTCATTTTTAAGCTGAGTGTATAACTGGTTACCATAGTCTTCATAGTAACAAAAAAATTTGTAGGCTTAATTTTTTAAAAAAAATTTTTGATACTAACAGCCAGTTTGACGATCTTTTTGTATTTAAGACAATTTTTAAAACTGTCCACTGGGTCTCTATTCTACTCCCGTGTAATAGTGATTACACATGAAACCCTCTTCTTATCCCTTTTCTTTGGATCTATTGCAGACATATCAAATAGTTTCCCAATCCACAGTGTTATTTGGCATACAAAATACTGACACCAACCCTGGAAGAATTAACAGTTATTTGGGTTAAATTCAAAAGTGTTTTGTTCAGTATCTAACCACCAACCATATGCTCTTGGAGATCTTTTCGGCTATGTGTTTGATTCTCCAAGTACATTTTTTAAGTCTCTAAAACTCAGGGCTCAACATTTGAGTATGATTTATACCATGTTTTACCAAGTCTTTGTGGGAACGTCTACAAAAGATATTGTGCCTATTTCAATGACTGATCTTGTCATTCATCAATTCTTCCATGAAAAGAGTACATATGTATTGGTTGAGCTGCACTGGAGGACCATGACAGGAGTCCAGCTGGTGTAGAGGAGTCCATAAATGGTATTTGAGCACTACCTAAAGCATCGTAAAGAAGCATATGAAAAAATGACTCATATGTTAACCTCAGAGATAAAGAGCCCTAATGTTCATCACAATCAGTTCTCTCCTCCTGAGGACACAGGAGTGTTACACATTCCAGCCACCTTGCAGTTTGGTGGGGCCACACAGTAGTTCTGGCCAAAGGACTGGGAATAAACTAATGTACATTAATCCAAAGCTAACATGCTTAATTGATAGAGAAAACCCTTCCAACATACCTTTTCCCTTCCATGGTGATTTCAAAAGCCACCACAGCTGGAGTATGCAGCTGCAAGGTGAAGCTGCATCATGGTAACATCTTTGTCAGCCTGGATCCCTGAGTGGCTTCATGGACACTAGCTGCCCTTTGAGTGGCCAGGACCATGACATGAGCAATAGGCCTATGTTACGTTAACAACCGAGGCTTAAGGGTATTTCTTCCTGCTGCATAATCCAACCTGTTTTGACAAACACAGCCATACTTATGTCCAATGAAATTTCAGTTTCTTTTAATTTAGTTTTGTTTAAAAGATTAATTTTTAAGAGTCTAATATGTACCAGGCACTGGTTTGGGTACCAGAAGTACAAAGATGAAAACTCTCTAAACTGAAGGAGCACTTGCATTAGAACCACCTGGAGTGCTGCTAAAAATAAAAAATTCTTAGAACTGAATTCAGACTTATTGGAAGAGAATGTCTAGGCATGAGGACCTAGAACAAGCTAGTCAAATAAGTCTTGCGCATCTTTATGTTTGGGACTGATCTAATGGTAGATAAGGACACACAGGTTATTTTGATTTATTCCTGTAGATATAAAAGTAGGCTATTGTACGTGACTTGTGAGAACTATGAGACCCCCAGTGGAGTTCTGCTTAGCAGACTGGACCATAATGGCACCACTCAGCCGTGTGTTTTGGGCAGGACTATTTCAATGACTATACAAAGACAAATTTGCTTGAAACAAAAGTCAGATCTCCATTTCCAAAATGAATGGAAGAATTGAAGAGATTTTCACTGTCATGGAACTTTTGCTAATTTAAACTAAAAAAAAAAAAAAAAAGAAAAGAAAAACCACTGATTTTTAAGTGACTATGAATTTACATTCTTAATTTATAAGTGTATACATTTTAAACACCAATAATAGGGCTGTGATGCAGTGGCTGGGATGGTAATAAATATTTTTAAAGGAGCTTCATAACTCAGGATTTGGGTATAGAAACAGAAACCACTAATTTTTTATTTATTTATTTTTGGCTGGGTTGGGTCTTCATTGCTGCACGCGGGCTTTCTCTAGTTGGGGCGAGCGGGGGCTACACTTCATTGTGGTGCACGGGCTTCTCATCGCAGTGGCTTCTCTTGTTGCAGAGCATGGGCCCTAGGCGCGCGGGCTTCAGTAGTTGTGGGTCACAGGCTCTAGAGCACAAGCTCAGTAGTTGTGGCGCACAGGCTTAGTTGCTCCGCAGCATGTGGGATCCTCCCGGACCAGGGCTCGAACCCGTGTCCCCTGCATTGTCAGGTGGATGCTTAACCACTGTGCCAGCAGGGAAGTCCCGGGAAACAACTAATTTTTAAACACTCATTGGTTAAAAGCAATTGAAATAGAAGGAAGTCTTACTCTTCTAGCAGGAACATTTCTGCTCTGTCCATGCTAGGAAGATGTTCTTGTCCATATTCTCAGTATGATTATATGAGCTTTCAACACATCCATGCCTTTGTTCTAGTACTGATCCAAATCAAATGCACTTTGCAGATCAATAAATAATTATCATATACAGAATTTATATGTACCATTCCCATCCCTTAGCTGTCTGCATTCTGTTAACTGCATTTGGGCAGAATTTAGAATTTGAATGAACGTAATTGCAAATAGCTTGTCATGATCCATAAAGGGTTTTATGAAATGGGAATGCAGGAAAGCTCTCTTTTTACCATCCTGACTACAGCAGAAACTGGAATTATCTGGAAAGTAAACAAAAATTTAGCTCAACAGTCTCAATTTCCAGACCCACTATATATTGATTTCCTGTCAAGATGTACAGCTCTTGGAACATGTTGCCTGTATTCTTATTTATTTATATATTTGTTTACTCATTCACTCATTTTGCAGTGGGGTAGCTATGGCTGCCAAATAAAATAAGCTTCTGGAGTAGTAGAATATATCAATGCCTTTAAAATGTGCACCTAATATAGGAAAACACTCCTTTAGGAGTAAGGAAAAAATCATTATGGGGGGTAGAAGATTCCTGTCTACTATGAACTTTGCATGGAGGTGAATATGCATATCTATAACTCACTGAAAAAATTAAATTTTTGGAATTAGGATTACACAGTAGATGAGACACTTTGTAGGTACAGGGCAGTGGAAATATACCAAAAATATACACTGCTACCTAAATCCCATTTGATCTCATTTTCTTATACCATTTTTTTCCTCCAGGTTAAAGTGAAATAGGGAGGTGGTCACAGCTTCAACTTCCTACAGACAGCTAAAAAAGCACAATAATAGCAAGACAATAATTTAAGTCAAAAGCTCTAAATATTGGAGATTTGTGGTGGATATTAACATAGTAAAGGCTCTGAGAAGTCCTGTGGGAATGACCCACATTTTCTAAACGTATTCAACTATTTTTTATACCTCCTATTAACTTCCCACAGAATACATGGAAAACAAGGCCTGATTAGCTCCCCAGTCTCATCTGTTGCCATTCTACACCTTAAAATATGGGTCACAGACTCACATCTCTCAATCTCCACAGTTTTTACACATGCTGTTCTTTTTACCTTATTTCTTTTTTAATTTTCTTTAATTTTTTTTTGTTCCCCCTTCTCATTATTGCTGTTCCAGCTTTAATGAGCTAAACGTTACCTGTAGTCTAGGTCATAGCTTAGCAGTCATTTTGCCTGGGAAGTTTTTCCTAACACCCCAATTACAGACACCGTGCTGTTTCTCCACCTAATCCAGTACTTCTTCATAGCTACAAACACCTTTAGTTATAATTGTATTTTTAATGATCTTGCTTCCCTGTTGGATGATAAGCTCCACAGACCTGCACACTCTGTTGTCTTATTCAATATTTTAGCTTCAGCATCTTGTATGGTTCTTGGCACATCTTAAATACTAAATAGATACTTATTAAAGTGAAATGAATATCTTGAACCACTGGTTTAGAGAAATGTTCTTGAGGCTTTTAGACTAAGATACCCACAGATTCTCAGTAAGTTATTGTGCTTTTGACCTGAGAGAATTACATTAGGCTATATAAATTGCTTCATTTTTTTTGAATTTTACTTTATTTTTGTTTTATCTTTTTACTTTTTTATTTACTTTTATTTTCTTTTATTTTATTTACTTTCATTTACTTTTATTTTCTTTTATTTTATATCTGTGCCTATCTTGAGGTCACAGTATAGTTTACCAGCTAAAGCCAGAGGTTTCTAGACTTTGGGAATTGCAACACCTTGCTCTACTTGGTGTGATTTCATAATATGCTCATTTCTCCCTAAAAAAACAAACGCCACATAATATTTATTTCACATTTACATTTACATTTAGATAAATTTATATGGACATGTTTATGCACTATAGCTGCCCTCAAACTACTGAGATGTCCAATGGAATGCTTCCAAGCATGAGGCTGGTTCCTGATTCTTACTCTGGCTCTAATATCCAGGGAAAGTAGGTTTTGACTCTGAAGACATAGCCAGCAAGAAGCATAACTAGATAACTGATGTTTCTTAAATGTTTTAATGGCACTGCTCTGGAGTGAGACTATAACTAATGTCCTGACCAGTCTTTGTTCTTGGAATAATTTTATAACTCTGGCATCTTTTTTTTTTTTTTTTTTGCGGTACGCAGGCCTCTCACTCTTATGGCCTCTCCCATTGCGGAGCACAGGCTCCGGACGCACAGGCTCAGCAGCCATGGCTCACGGGCCCAGCCACTCCGCGGCATGTGGGATCTTCCCGGACCGGGGCACGAACCCGTGTCCCCTGCATCGGCAGGCGGACTCTCAACCACTGCGCCACCAGGGAAGTCCCCACTCTGGCATCTTTGAACAGTCTGTCACAGTGCTTCAGTTTCTCTGGACAGTGTTTGATACTGAACCTCTGTGATGGTTAATTTTATGTGTCACCTTGACCAGGCTAAGAGATACCCAGATAGCTGGTGAGACGTTGTTTCTGGGTATGACTGCAAGGGGGTTTCCAGAAAATATTAGCATTTGGATTAGTAGATTGAGGGCCTGGATAGAACAAAAAAGTGGAGGAAGGGCAAATTTGGTCTCTGTCAAATTTGGGATATCCATCTTCTCCTGTCCTCAGACATTGGCTCTCCTGGTTCTTGAGTCTTCAGATTCAGACTAGGACTTAGCCCATTGGATCCCTGGTTCTCAACCCTTTGGCCTTGGACTAGAACCATACCTCTGTTTATCTTGGGCCTCCAGCTTGCAGATGCAGATCATGGGACTTTTTAGCCTCCCTGAATGAGCCTACCCCTCATATTAAGTCTTTTTCTATCTATCTGTCTATCTCCTATTGGTTCTGTTTCTCTGTAGAATTCTAATACACCCTCCTCATAGATAAACTTTTTTATTCGGTCACTAAATATTTTGACGGATTGTGGTGCTAGGTATTGCACCTATAGACTAAACGTTGATGATTTCTGAGAAATATGGATATAGATATTGTGAAAAAAGAAACGCTATAGCTATAAGTGAAAATGACATAGATGAGAAGAGAGATTACATTTGGCAGCAGGAGTTGTTACACTGAATTATGAAACAATACTGATCATTTAGTAAAGAACAAAGCAGAGCATGTACTCGAGAGTCAGTAGAAACCTTCCATCTTTGGAACTGTCTCTTTAATGCTTTCCAGTGGTTATATCTACATGTTTGCCTCTGCATAATGAGCGGCATTTTCTGGAATATTTTTATATGATTTAGAAAAAGATATGGCATTTTCTGTGAGCTATCTGGAGACCCAGTCTCATAATTGGATGTGAAAATCAATAGACATAAGGGAAAAATAAACAAAAACAACAACAAAACAGGATTTAGAACAATTATATCATAAAATTTAGAAAAAAATGAATAAAATAATTAAAAATTAAATTATTCAGAGTGGTTATCTACGATAGGTCATTTCTTACTGCTATTATAAATTTTCAAAATTATTTATAGTGGCAGGGACTTACAAAATATAACGAAGTTTATTTTAGTCATTTTCAATTGTACAATTAAACTGTGCATTAATTCATAATTGTACAAAATGTATAGTGCTTTTTTTAAAAAAACATTAAGATGAATTGTTTAGACTAAATATGAGTGCTGTATGCATAATGTGAGAACTTACCTCTGCACTATCGCTGGAACACGTACTTTTACATGAAAGAGTATGAAGAGTCTACAGAGCCCAGCATAAATGTCCTGAGAGCATTCTGTAACTGCTTACCCATCCCCACCCACCCTGGCCCTATCCCCACCCTCCCCTACCACATACATACCCTCTGTCTGTGCTCTGTTGTATCATAAAAACCTCTCTCCCTCAGTTATCCTCTCTAGCATCGCCATAGCCATACCCATAAAACTACTTTCCTCATCTTTTGAACCTCTCTTCTCGGCATATAATTTTCACCCATTATAATAAAGCACACGGCTGTTGGTAGCAGTACATGTATACGCATGTATGTTATACTCTCTCACTATGGAACATTCAGACTAAATAATAATGGGAAATGATTGACCTGGTTTATTCCCAATATTCATATTTTATTTATTATTGTAATTAGTTTGATGCATATCAGAAAGATGGAGTGCCATGTGCATTTTCTATGGGTAGGTTTCTGTTCTTATTTTTTTCCCTTTCAACTACCCATTAATAAGTTTTAGTAAATAATAAGAGGAGGGCTGGGTGAAAGGCAGACTCTGTAGCATCCATACAACTCTTCTGTAAACCTAAAATTATTCCAAAATAAAATGTTTTTACAAATAAGAGGAGGAGAAGGAAAACCAGAATACGAGGAAAGAAAGAGCAAGGGAGAAGGTGAAAAAATGCGAAGTTTGTGGTTTTAGGGACCAAGAGACAGAAGCCCTTCATACATTAACAGTACAATCATGCCTGCATTTGTGTTTGGCTGACGATTTGTGGCAATCAGTTTTAGTATTGAGGTATGTTAATAAGGGCTTAGGCACCTCCAAATCAATTAAATTCGGTTTATTAATGCATAATTCAACATTGTTGCGTAGAGCAGAATGCTTAGAAGGATTTTAAAATTCTATCTTCTGATGTGGCCTGAAATATTTCAAGGAAACACCCACTGTCAAGTAAGTGAGTGAAAATGAATAATTATGGGAGCCCTAAAACCCCACAGTTGAGCAGACAAGACAGCTGCTATTATTAAGCACTCCAAATTGAAAGTATGGATTCTATCATTATAAGAACAAAGACAATGCTGTGATAATTATGGAAACGCTATAGCTTCCATTTTTGCTAATGTTTTTAGTGGAACATTTAAAGCCACAAAAGGTTAAGATAGCTCAATTTCTGTATCTTGTTACTCACTTAGATGAATGCAATTTTTTTTTACCAATTGTAGTCATAACAGAGCTTGCAATCCCTGAAACATCATGATAAGAAAGCGCCAATTTGAGCAAGAAATTAAATGATAATAAACATAGCGTAGACTCAGTGGGGGTGGTATTGTTTAATGTCAGTGGTGATTGAAAGTACCTTTTAGATGACTGAAGCTTTGTTGGCCTCGTCTGCTTATATTAATTTCTCCTTTTCAAAGGCCATTATCTTAAATTGCGTGTTGTATAACTTGTGCCACCTCCCTCCATCCCGCAGCACCACTCCTAAAGCAACCTGATGAAGCGTACTGTAGGAAAGAAATCTTCCCTTGGCTTAGCATCCAAGGAGATTACAATCTTGAGACTGTAATAGGAATGTATTAAACTTTGTACAATTTCCTTTTGTCACGTGAATTGAATCCCGTTGTGCTATTTTCTATACTCCTTTCAATCTTTGTCGCAAAAAGGATCTCCGAAAGTGTTAGCATTGCTTAAGCAACCCTGGCCTGGTTTTAAACCAGTCAGGATCTTACAGTTTTATTGGCTCTGAATTTCTTTCCCTGAGAAAACAAAGCAAGAAGACTAGGACAAACCTACCCAACAGATGACATAACACGGAAAAGGTCTTTGTCCTTTGGCTCAGGCAGGTTTAACAAGGACAATCAATAATCTTCATGTTGATCATATACAAAAAAATTGAAAGGGAAATGTCGCAACATAAATCCAATCTGGTGACAGTGACTGCACTTCTCTGCAAGAGGGAGACTGAAACACTACAAAGGTCTTGGCTCCAGGTTTTCAGTTTCTAATCACAGGCTCTTCCTCAAGTGTCAGACTTTCCACATTTTCATTAACTACCACTCTTACCTCTGAGGTTAAGATGGAGTCGCTCAAAGGTTGATGGCGTCTACAGACTTTGATATTGCCTTGAAATGACCAACACCAACAAAGAAAACAAAATCACTCTTATTAAGAAGGAGAGGGCTTCCCTGGTGGTGCAGTGGTTGGGAGTCCGCCTGCCGATGCAGGGGACATGGGTTCGTGCCCCGGTCCAGGAAGATCCCACATGCCGCGGAGCGGCTGGGCCCGTGAGCCATGGCCACTGAGCCTGCGCGTCCGGATCCTATGCTCCGCAATGGGAGAGGCCACAACAGTGAGAGGCCCGCGTACCGCAAAAAAAAAAAAAAAGAATTGCTCCTCAGAACTTGATTTTGTTTTGATCTCTAGAGTGTCTTTGATGTCAGGCAAAGCTGCTGCATACAATGCACAGTCTTTGGAATTTTGGTTGCCTGCAAATTAAACTCATTTTGTTCAAGTTTAAAAGTAAAATATTTTTTGCTGCTTATTTTTATATCGACTTCAAATAATTCCATAGCACCAATAAATAATTTCTCCAGATAAAATCCATAACATTCACACCATTAAAGTACGAAGTGATAAAGAACTACATGCTTTAACTTAGCTGAAACTTAAAATTGTTCATCTTTTATTATGAACTGGTGAACTAAGTGAACTGGTCTATAAGATCTCTGCCTTGTTTCAGAATAATTAATTTGGAGGCACATGTTTTTCAAGTAGTACATGTTTTCCAAGTAGCTACATGGAACATAGGATTAGAGATAAGGAAACCAAGGTTATAGGTGATAAAATCTTGGGTGGGTGAGCTATTTTCACCACATGATATCAGAGATCAGCATTACCCAATGGACCATAGATTTAGTCTGTGTCCCTTTCTTAGGACCAACTCAGAAATAATCCCATTAGACTTTAGTCCTATCAAAAATCACTAGAGGAACCACTGAATCTTTCTGAAAAAAGATTTACCAACAGACCACTTGTCAGATCCACTTTACTCTGTTTTACACTTGCATGCCATGTTGATCCAAATCTGAAATAGACACAGGTTATGCAATCATATGGTACTCCAACCAGAGTGGTCACAAAATGACCTAAACGGTATTCCATTCAGATCTTATCCCTTTTTCTCTCAGGATTTTACCTAAAAATAAAAACTGGTGGAACTGAAGAGCCAACCAATAATATCAATAATATTTACTGAGTGTTTGTCCTGTGTTAGGCACCATCTGAACTCTTTACAAGTGAATCTCCTTAGAGTTCTAGGTCATTTATAAGGGAGATCCTATTATTGCATTTTACCAAAAAAATGAAGCTCAAACTAGATACATAATTTACACATGTTATCACAGCTAAGAGACAGGCAATCTAGGGCTAAAATTATTCTTAATCAGTAATTTTTCTGCCTTTCTCTGCTACCCTTGTTCTTTATATTGGGCTATCTTATTAATTGACTAATGGAAAGAATTGTCCAGGGCCTTCTAAAACTTTAGTTGACTTTGACTAAATTTTCATTTAAAAATTTTTTTATATATATATACACACATCCAGATTGTTCATAATTTTTTTTTTCCAGAACACAAATTTATTTGGCATTTGGATAAAACGGTTCTCACAGCATCTTAAGAAGTGAATTAGTGCCAACCCAACCAAAATAAACCCAAACTAAAAACCCTTAGTGAAAGGAAAACATAAATAGGCCTTGAGAGAATGGTGTATAGACACCCGCCCCCACCAAGCAGGTCAGCAGCTCTCACAGCAGCACAAGACTCTCAGCCAGGGCTGGTCGGGGTTCGTCTGACCACGGAGCACAACCAGATCTCACGATGGTGGGCCTGGGCGGAAGGCCGACCCCACCTCTCCCCTTGCTCCCCCATCTCCTCCCCCAGTGGAGCTCAGCCCCTGGGGCACCAGCTCCTGGGGACACTGCAGGCAGCAGGCAGGGCCTGGAGCAGTGCCGCATGTGGGCAGAGCAACCCCGGACAGAGCCCTGGCCTGTCCAGAATCAGGGCCCCCCTCTGTGGTCCCCACGGCCTGCTTCAGGCCACCCCCTCAGTGCCTCCCACATGCCCAACTGGCCCAGCAGTCCTTCGGTCCCCAAGGAAGTCCCCAGTCCCACACATCTAGTGCCAGCTGCCCTGCCCTGTACACATGGGTCAGTGTCCTGGGCCAGAGACATGGGGGCTGGGAGGCACCCTGAGCTGTTGGGGCCAGGCCCCTCTGGGGATCCACGGGGGAGCCCACTCCAAAGCAGGAGTGCTCAGGACCCTCACCTGGCACCAACGAGGCCTGCGACCGCTGCTCTGTGTCCAGAACAAGCAACAATACTTTTGGGAACTGTTAAGGCAGCATGATTGAAGTCAGATGCTGTAACTCTTCTGAGGGTTGGGTCTTTTTGTTTACTCCAGGCATCAAAATATCCCCTGTGCTGCCACACAAAAAAATAAATAGATAGCTATAAATATAGGTGGGGATACTGATATAAACACATTAGGACAACCATCTAAACGAGAAGATGGGAAACTGCTTTTTTGTAATCATAACCAAATAAGAGTCTGAAAGCTGTCCGAATGCACATCTCTCAAACTTACAGTTAAAACTGCTCATTATACTCCATTATTTCAGGTTATAATGCAAAGCAACTGCTTGGACACCTGGAACAAGGCTGCTTTAAGTAATCTTCAGATCCTAGAATCTATCAGGATTACTTTTCTCTGTGTGTTGACTCCCCTGGTGCTCTTACCATCAAGATTACCTGGAAACAAGACTAGACCAATGCATTGAAGCTCTCAGTGTAAACCAATTAAACCTGTTTAATAATAGTTCTTGGGCTTCCCTGGTGGCGCAGTGGTTGAGAATCCGCCTGCCGATGCAGGAGACACGGGTTCGTGCCCCGGTCCGGGAAGATCCTACGTGCCACAGAGCGGCTGGGTCCGTGAGCCATGGCCGCTGGGCCTGTGCGTCCGGAGCCTGTGCTCCGCAACGGGAGAGGCCACGACAGTGAGAGGCCCGCGTAACGCAAAAAAAAAAATAATAATAATAGTTCTTGCCCTTTAAAAACCTACATAACTTGTAGTGGTACATCAAGACTTGCATAATCTCTCAAAGTCTTGCAACAAAGTTTAAGCATTTCTTAAAAAAACAATAATTATATTACATTGTGTCTGTGCCTGAAACCAGTGTAAATTTTTCAGATAAAAAATTACAAATGAACAACTCTTTAGATAAAACTGTCTCTGCATTTTGGAGTGCTGGGAATTAAGTTTTTTTTTTTTTTTTTTTTTTTGCGTTATGCGGGCCTCTCACTGTTGTGGCCTCTCCTGTTGCGGAGCACAGGCTCCGGACGCGCAAGCCCAGCGGCCATGGCTCACGGGCCCAGCCGCTCCGTGGCATGTGGGATCCTCCCAGACCGGGGCACGAACCCGTGTCCCCTGCAACGGCAGGCGGACTCTCAACCACTGCGCCACCAGGGAAGCCCGGGAATTAAGATTTTAAAAGATAGCAACATGATGTTAGTAAACAATATACACAATAAATATTGATAAGTAGTATTGTTTGATTGGGGACTAACTGTTGTCATTGGAATTATGGTTTAATTTCCTTTTAGAAATGGAAATGGTAATGGTTAGTAATGAGGTAGCACTGTTACTAGGGGGAGTTTTAAAATTTTACGGAGGACGTTTTTTGGTTATATCAATGATGAATGTGCTAAGGCATTTAGTGAGTGGAAACAATGAATGCTGAGTATCCCACAAATGCACAGAGTTGTCTTATTCAAATTTTAAATATATTCCCAGACAGTCAAGTACAGACATCAGATGGAATCATTTATGTTCTACTCTAGTTATGCATATTATTTTAATATAATTATACTTTTTTATTTCTTAAAATTGTTAAAGCTAGGATATTACATTGACTTTTAAAATTACATTATTGGTAGCTTTGTCATCTATTAATTTCATTTCAGAAAAGTAAAAATATTTGTTATAAAAAGATTTTTTATCTGATAGACTGAGATTTACAGGATAAGCCATGAAGAAAGCGTAAATGTTAGGGTAGAAAAGCATAAGACCGAATCTTGGAAACTTCTAAACTAGAAAATGTCCAAAGAAATGTTATGATGGCAACTTATGAGGGATAAAAGTTGTTGATATCATGTTATAGCGCCCAGGCTTGGTTTAATAGCTTGACCTTCTCAGCTCTCTTAGTGACCCACAGAGGCAAATGTTGATATCAGTGATATTTTCAATAGTTTCTAGGAGTACATTTTCAAACTGTTCAGAGAAAAGATTTTTTTCAATATTTGTCCATGCCAACTTTTTATTGTGTGTTAGTGGTGGTGGTGGCTTCATGTTCACTTTAACCCCTCTTGAGAATTACTCATAACATTTCCAAATGCAACTCTCCAAAGTTAGAGCAACATCTAAGAAATCAATCCAGAAGTCCTTGTATTAACAGCTCAAACTTTGAGGTATTTACATTCCTTTGTATTTTAGCCCATCTGGACTATATGACTGAAGTCTTGCCCGAAAATGTGACCTTTTGAATAAGCTTCAAATACTCAGTGGGCCTGTTGGAACAAATGCTCATGGGCATCAAAGAACACTCTTTTTAGGCAACGATCAGGATGAAGCCATATGTAACCATCCCGTGTGGGATTCTGTCCATCCTCTAAATAATTCAATTACCTGAGTAATCATAAAGCTTAAAATATGCTTACCTTTGTGTCTCTTTCGCTTATTAAACAAACATTCACATCTAGCGATATATTACAGAATTATCTTCAAAGAACATCATTTCTTTTTTTCTCTGAAGCCAAAAAATTATTAATGCAGATAAGACATAACTCAAGAGAAAGCATCTCATTAATTAAAATCCTAAATTGAACAACATAATAGGATTGTTTCTAAATAGTAGCTTAATAGTAATTTTTATATAAACAGAAATATACATGAATATATGAAGTATCCAATAACTTGTTGCTTGAGTGAATGAGTGCAGTAATTAATCAACGAATATATCTATGGAGTATTTGTACGTACTAGTTAAAACTCCATTTTGGAGATATGAGTTAAGCTAAAACATAAAGAACATTCCAAATATTTTTTATTATAGAATGATCATAAAAAGATCCTAGTTAATCATATTAATGTAAATAATTACAAAATTATAAAATTTAAATATACTTGGTGCTTTCTATGTGTCCCTGGTACTATTATTGAGATTTCATATCCATATTAAATCAGTTCATCCTCACAACAACTCTAGATGTATTGTACATCATTTTACAAACTAAGAATCTTATTAAGTGATTTGCCCTGGGATGCGGATAACTTTGGAATTCATTAAAATAAAGAGTCTATTAACTGAACTAATGAGTAAAAAGATCAGGTGTATTGATGAAAATTCACAATTATAGACTTGTGATAGTTAAGACTTTTGCATTAAGTACTGGAAACATAAATTAAGCAAAAAAAAGAAGAAAAGGCAGTGAGGCTCCTTGACTTTTTTGTAGATCCCAAGGGTGATGTCCAAACATGTTGGAAGGACCAGAATCTGTCAGGAGTATAGCAGAATTTTTTTCTGTTCCTCATATTTGCCTCTCTGCTTAACTGCGGCATTTTTCTTTCTCTCTCTGATATCCAGTACACATGACCATCCATGCCTTTCAAACTAATGTGTTTAATTTCCAGCCACAAGGGAAAATTAAAATTCAGTTCAGATTTCAGATTCCTGGAGGAGGACCTTTAACTGTCCAGAGTGAGTCAAATGATAATTCCTGTTCCAATCGACAGTGTGCAGCTATGTAATTCTGTCCACCTTCTATCCTCAGCCATTTATTTACTACATGGTGCGAGCCATGCAGAACCAAGATGGTTGCTGGGAGCTATGCCTGTGACCATGTAGAGTGATAGCTTCTCCAATTTCAGATAAATACCTTAATAGGCATCTATTTAAAGAGTGAGGCATTCAGATGTCAAATATTCAAGAGAGAGTCTTGCTAGTTGCTCTAGACAGGTCTCCTAGGCTGGTCTACAGTGTTGTGGCATCATGCAGGTGTATCTGGGTCAGATTGTCAGGTTTTCTGAAGAGAAACTACACTCGATCAACTTATCTATATATAGTATTTCAGATCCTAGGGAATTAACGTTAAACTAACTCATAGGAGACAGCTTTAAAAGAATTTTAGCCCCAGTTTAATACAGTGAAAAATAGGCCTGAGTCAAGAATCATGACTGATCCTGGATGTAAGACCTCTCAGGAGACTAAGTTACAGATTAGCTGCTTGTTAAAAACTGGCACAATCACATCAGATAATCATTGGCAGGTGAATTGTCCTTTCTCTAAGGAAAGAACACTTCTATCTAAATAAGTAGGGCACACCTCTAGGATAAGGGAGCAGTTTCCACTAGTTAGTATAAGATAAACACTAAAATTTCTTGTGTTTCTCCCTTTTGTATGCAGTCTGCCTTCTCAGAATAGCAGTTGCTTTAGTTATATTCCAGACCTAAGGATGCCATTGTGATCCTATTGGAGTATTTCCTAGTCTTGTTCAATAAAATATTTGTGAACATCTCTCAACGTATATAGTTTTTCAGGGGGATCTTCTTTATTCTGATTTTTACCAGTTTTACATCAGAAAGTGACCTTTTATGTGTGTGTATGTGTGTGTGCATGTGATATATGAAATACAGCTTGATTACTATCATGAACATTCTGTAAACAAAGAACCTAAATAAGAAGTGTAGTTAAGAGTCAGGAAGTGGATGGGATCAGAACCAAAGTGCAAATATAAAAATAAGTGAAAATGGCCAAGGATGTGTGCCACAAATACTACTAGTGTAAGAGTAGCCATCTAATGTGCAAACTAGTGTGTCTGGAGATGTCAGGCTGGATCAAAATACAAGATCAAGATATACCTAGGTGAATACAGCATAGTGTGGGAAGGCCAAGAACCAATGGATTGGAATTATGGGGAAGCATTCATATACAACCTACCAAAATAGTTGCATTTGGTTGTACAAGTGGTATACTGCTGGGGGGCACTTCACATGTTAGTAGTAATATATTTGTATAATTATTACTAATTTATGGCAGATAATAAGAACATATCTTGAAGAAGGGGTGCCTTTTTAAAATTCACATGAAGCTTTTATATAGGCTAAAGTGGTGTCAGCTATCGTATTTGTACAGATAGAATGCAAATGAGACTAAAGGTTATAAAGGAAACCTAGTTATCTTAACTTCAGATCAATGCTAACTATACTTCTCAAGAGTAGACAACACATTACGTGCTAGTCATGAAATCAGACATTTCATCTCTGTCCACTATCAATGCAGACAACCACGTTATCCACCTAGCTGTAGTAACCAGCACTCGGTAGCTTATGATTTTGGTTAAGTAGATTCTGAACCTGTGATCACAATAGCTGAAATTTCTATTCTCATAGTTTAAAAATGTTCCTGTTTCAGAATTTTATTCAAATTTCTAAAGAAATCCTTCACATTTCTTTCAGCCTCTCCGTTTCCTTGAGGTATACTGTGAGTTTTTAGAATTTTGAATTTTCTTAAAATATGTGATTTGTGTGGTAGAGAGACACCAAAGAGAGAAAGAGATCACAAGAGAGCAAGCTTTAGTAATGGGGCTCGAGATGTTGAGCAAATGAGGCACAGAATGCTTCCATTCGCAGTGCTTTGACAGCATCGTTCCTATCACCCCTACTGTGGGATTGACTAACCAATGGTTTATTTTATAATTCGAAAGTCAAACTAAGGGTGAAAGAAAACTCCTTCTGTCTTGCCAATAATTCCACGCTTGGAGATGCATATATTCCCACGGGAGGCATGCAGCAGGTGTGAGAGCGTGAAGCTATTGCTGTTGGCTGTTGATTACTCTCTGTGTAATTTGAAAAGGTTTCTATTCCCACAGCTTTATGTAATATATCAACAGTAATACATTCATAATCATTAATCCAGCCTACTGGAGGTTTGGCCACTGTGACAGATGTCTGCTCAATTTCATATTGCGGGTTCTCACTTATTTCCCCCTCCCCCTGGAAAATCTTTTATATAAAAATCTAACATTAATGTATCTGATATGGTGCTTCCATCCAATAGTGACATTAGTTATCAACCTATAACTTCAAATGAATAGTTAATTAATGATAAGCCAAACACACCAGTACTAATTTAGCACACTTTGTCTGCACTACAGTTTATGGCAAAGATTACTAGATAATAAACAAACTCTGAGGTATACTTTTGTTTTTAATAATTGGAATAATCCACTCTTTTGGTTATACACTTAAAAGCTCTATTTTGTCTTAGAGTCTTAAAGACTTTGTCTTACTTTTTTGTGTGTCTTAGACTTGTGTCTTAGAGATATTCCATCATTGGATGAGAAATGTGGAGTAATCCTCAAACATCTCCACCAGGGTCAACAGT
The DNA here is from genome assembly GCF_059928025.1 of Delphinapterus leucas. NCBI lineage: Eukaryota > Metazoa > Chordata > Mammalia > Artiodactyla > Monodontidae > Delphinapterus > Delphinapterus leucas. The sequence continues at coordinate 74,224,525 of NC_143139.1, forward strand.
AATCCCAAGGCAAAAAATGTTGCCTGTACCACCTAAATTGACAACTCTTTGCAAGGGAAATTCCATGCATACTGAACACACTCTGTACTTTTATCTGTTATCTGGCGGACTTCTGGTAAATGTATAAGAAAGGAACAACTCTATTTCCCTCTATTGTTTAGTTTCTTAAGAAACTCTTGAGTTTAAGGCATACATATATTTACTGTAAATATTCATAACAGTAATTGGGCTTAAAGAAATACCTTCAGGGTTCTGATGTTACTTCTATCATTGTAATCCTTTAGCTTTGAATAAAATTGTTGTTGCTATTGTTTTTAAGATTTGCCACTTGATTTGAGTTGTTTTATCCAGTGGGTGCCTCTGTTTTCATTTTCCTTGTATTTTTAATACATTGTACTAATTCCTTCTTTTAAATAATTTTCAGAGTCTTAGAAGCAGGCATGGGTGATAATAATGAGTAATATACAAGAGCAGGAGGGAGGGAAGAAGAGAGAGAGAGAGAGAGAGAGAGAGAGAGAGAAAGCAGTAGCTCTCCACAGAAAGCAAGTAGGTCCTGTGCATACAAAGTTTTTTTTGGTCTTTTTAGTATATCATCAGATCACCCAGGAAGCACAGGTTAAAGCTTTAAAAAAAAATCTGTCTACTTCAGTTGTATTAGAATGCTTTTAGAAGAGCTTACAACAGTTCTTCTCCATTTGCATGTTTTCTTATTGCTCTGACAGTAAGTGGGAGGCAAGCTGGAAAGAACTGTGAAAAATATATGCTTGGTATGGATGAATCTGAGATTTCCATATGGAATTCCATTTTCTAGCATCTGAGATCAATTTCTTATAATGACATTGAATAAACACCTGTTAACGTACCGCTTGTAAACCCTAAAGCTGCCTATTCTACAAAGTATATCTTCAATTGACTCTCATTTATCCTTTACCCCATTAAGGAGTGTATTTAGTTGTATTAGTTAATTTATTGAATGATGCTAAGAAATATACCTAAATATTAAGATTGCTTTTTATATGCATCAAAGGTCCTGGGTCTAATTGGAGAACCAGTGACACTTTTCAATTAGAAGAATAGAAATATCTGGAGGATAGAGGGGACACAGAAAAGCATTTTCCATCAGTAGATCAAAGGTCATTTGCCCAGTGGTTAAGGCCATGGACTCTGGCAATAAGACTACCTGATTGCACATACCAGCTCTTTCGTTTAAATCCCATGTGACCTTGGGTGATATACTTAATACTTCTATACCTTGGTTTCCTCATCTGTAAAATGGGTATAATAATAGTACCTAGCATTACTGCAAGGGTTTAGTGCACAGTTCTTGAACGGTAAGTACTAAGGAGCATTAGCTACTATATAGGATAAGTATACAGAGCATTTTAAAAAGTCAGACTTAATCTATTAGGGGCTTGGATTAACTCCACTTTCTCAGAGCTGGTGGGAGGGGTTTTCATTTGAAACAATGCTCCAACAATAAAACCATGGGAAAAATGGAACACAGCCAGAGCTCCATCACTGAAAGCTCCATCACTTTCCATTACTGAAGGGCTTCAGTGAAGCCTTTGTCATGGATAATGAAGAGATCCATGACCAGGGAACCCTTCTAATTGGAAGATTTGATGGTTTTCCCCCAGGTTTTGAGACTGCTGAAGGGGGAAGTCAGAGGACTCCTAGAATAAATTGGCATATGGGGGAATTATTTGATAGCAAATCTTAAAGAAAAACTCCAGTTGTTATGTTCATTTTTCCACTGGGAATCCTAGCTAAACAGAAAGCATTGGCTCTGTGACAGCAGGCTTACAAATCTGTCTGGTACGATTTTGAGTTCTACAATATTTGTTAAAATCCAGCCATTTTGCCCCCCAATGATGGGAGGGGTGGTCGAATTCTGTCCATTGCCTGAAAGAAATCAATCGTGATCCTCTACATGACCACGCAGGGTCTTTCAGGCCACAGAGAGTCCATCTTTAGTTGTATGCCTGGAGCCCCCAGATCTCCTTCACTTTTTTCTTTTCTGTTTTTTCCTCCAGTGTCCAGATTCCATCCTGTTTCAATACTTTGTGATCAAACTTCCATCCTAAAAAGAGTATATTGCCTCCTTATACTCTTCAGAAGGGATCAGCTGCAAAATAAACAAAACCTCATTGCTAATATTAAGTGCCCCTTCTAGCAATATCCTAATGCTTGCCTCTCTCCGTTGCAACAGTGAGGGCATAAGGAGCATAGGCTAGACAGAAACACATCTCACCACAATTTGACAGAGACACAGAAGGAGAGCATCTCTAAGATCATGTTCAGTTCCACAATTCTTTACTTTCATCTCTACAAAAAAATGCAGCCTTGTTTCTGCTAAAGGCAGGAACCTCTATAATCAGACACAATTTGCCCAGCAATCAGTTGGTAATAAGGGATCAGTGTTCCAGTCAATTTTAAGGAGACTTTTGGATGATCTAAGAGTCTAGATTATAAAAGAGTTGTGGTAACGAGAAGAGCAGAGAGGGGGAAAGGAAAAGAATTAATAAAAGGAAAGGGAAACTGAAATAAAATCTATGCCCTGAATAAACATAGCCTATTCAAAGTGCAGAGAACTAAGGTTGTTTTTTTGTTTTTTTTTTTGCGGTACGCAGGCCTCTCACTGTTGTGGCCTCTCCCGTTGCGGAGCACAGGCTCCGGACGCGCAGGCTCAGCGGCCACGGCTCACGGGCCCAGCCGCTCCGCGGCATGTGGGATATTCCTGGACCGGGGCACGAACCCGTGTCCCCTGCATCGGCAGAAGGACTTTCAACCTCTGCGCCACCAGGGAGGCCCTAACCTTGCTATTTTTTAAGGTAATTTCTATGTTTCACATGACTTAGGTATACTATTTGACACTATTCCTTTTTCTCTAAATTGTATTTCAGTGATATTTTTAAAGAGGGAAGAAGAACTTTATTTTTTCCATTTAGATTAAATAATTCAGTGTAATGCCTCAAAAAGTGAAATGTAATCTCACATGACCTCTAGGGTCTTTTTGATCTCTACTCTTCAAGATGCTAGGAGTCTATGAAATGCTAAACACGCAACCCAAATCTGCCATGACCAAGTCAATTTCAGATTTCCATTGTTACCAGGCTTGTGGGCTCGATGGATATGAGCTTCGTAGAGTGGTTTATAATTTATCTGGTTGTCTTTCTATGCTTAATCCATCTGTGGGAGTGACAGCTTGACATAATCACTAGCTTCAAATAAGTAATTCCATTTACTATCAGTTTTTAATTTTATTTCCTCATTCCTTTATTGATGCAGTAAAATGCTGGTTAATCTGCAGAGCCCAGGCCAGCCCACTGTTGTCAGTATTAATTTCACACTACTGCATCTTCGTGTTTGGTCCTATACAGTAATTAAAGGAAATCATTATAAAGTTGAAATTAAGCTGGATGTATAATCCTTGGTTTAGTTTGCATGAGACCAATAGATGATTCATAGCAATCTTTATTATTTTCTTCACATAGCCAATGTTTTCCTTCTCTAGTAAAATATTTAGTCACATGTATTTCTTTGTTAAAGTCTCTTTTATTCTATAATGTGCAACCTCCCCTGCAAAAAACCTATCCTTTAGGAAGATGGGAGTTATTCTTTTAACTCTGGTAAAATTTAAATTTGCTAAGAGCAGTGGTTCTCAAAGTGTGGTACCCAGAGGAGCAGCATTTTAATGACATGGACTCTTAGGTGCTATAAAAAATTACCATAGACTGGATGGCTCATAAACAACAGAAATTTATTTCTCACAGTTCTGGTGACTGGAAGACCAAGATCAGGGTATCAGCATGGTCAGGTGACGGTCTTCCTCCACATAGAGACTAACAACCTCTCTTCTCCTTGTATCCTCAACATGGTAGAAAGAGGGTGAGAGAGCTCTCAAGGGTCTCTTTCATAAAGACACTAATCTCATTCATGAGGGTGCACCCTCATGAACTAATTACCTCCCAAAGGTCCCACATCCTAATATCATCACATTAGGGGTTAGAATTTCAACATATGGATTTTAGGGGGACACAAACATTCAGTCCATAGCACAGGCAGTCTTGCTAAAATACAGATTCCACCAAATCAGAAATTCTGGGGGATGGGGCCCAGCAACATGTGTCTTAATAAGCCTTCTAAGTAATTCTAATGTATGCCAAAGTTGGAGAACCACTGATTTAGTTTTCAAAGCATTTCACACACTACATCTACTTTGCTCCTCATGACAGCCTGCACAGTGGCTTCACTAACCCCATTTTATAAATGAAGAAAGGGAGGCTCAGAAAATCTCAAGGATTTGCTTAAATTCACAGAACTGATAAATTGTAGAGCCAGGATTTAAATCTGAAATTTCACAATACTCTTTCCACCGCATTCATGGATTTCAAATAGATCTCAAAGGAAATATGCAGATGCCCAATGTATAAATTAGGTAAAAATCAATTATTGATTATTTTATATTTATTTTTATATGAAAATTATTTTATATTTATTCTTATGTGGGAGTATAACTTCCATAAAATCACAATCATTTACTCCACCCCCTACTCCCTCATGTACACACACACATCGCCTTTTCTCAACAGCCGTCCGTTAGTGAATTCTTCAAATCATAATACACAGACTCCACTTTAAATTCTGTCCAGACTGGGACCTTCAATGTCATGCTGAAGAATTTAAGCTTTGCCTACAAATCAGTGAGTCTGCCCTTCTGGGCCACGGATGGATACTTTGTTATGGAGGGTGGGCTGGAATTTTGCAAGAGATCCACCAATCTAGAAGCACAGCAAGCAGTGAGTTTAAATCGAATGAATATTAATATCTCATTCAAATAAGTAATACAAATCTTCAAATATCTGTAACTAATAAAATACCTATATATCTAACAGAACACTAAATTCCAAGTAATTTTATGTCATCATGGATTTTCTCAAGTGACAGATACCAAAAGTTCAACTACTAGAACATAGGCATTTCCAGAATTTATGGATGTTAAGAAGGAAATTCAGACTCAAAGTTTGATAAGTCTTGCCATTTATCCAACTTCTTTGTTCTCTATTCCCCATACCTCCTGTTCTCATTCAAATTCAGGGCTTAATTTGCCTTGATGATCAAAGTAACTTGGGTGACCATACAATTAGTCATTCAAACTAGGATATTTTTGAGACTGAGAGAGGGCACTATTAATAATTACACTGGGATAGGTGTTGTAAACCAGGGCAGCCCTAAGCAAAGAGGGGGCTGTGGTGGTCCTAGCAGAAACCACTTCCTTCCCTGACTCTCCTCTCTCTTTCTACCCAACATACATACGGTTTTCATGGCTAATACATAACCCTGGTCATGTCACTTGTCTCCTCATTCCCGGACACAATAAAATTAGGCTTCTTTATGCTGACATTTCAAATCCTGCAGGATTTCAGGATTTTTATTTCAACCATTTTCTCCAGTCAAGACCAGCTACATAATTTTTTTGGAAGTTTGTTCCTCTTAATCTCCCTCACCTATTTCTCTCCTCCCCTGACACCCCCTCCCCTCTGGCAACTGCCTGTTTGTTCTGTGTCTATGACTCTCTTTCTATTGAGTTATGTTTGTTCATTTGTTTTTTAGATTCCACACATAAGTGAAATCATACAGTATTTGTGTTTCTCTTTCTGACATATTTCACTTAGCATAATACCTTCTAGGTCCACCCATATTGTTGCAAATGGCAAGATTTCATACTTTATATATTTATATATAAATATACACACACCTATATATTTATGTGTGTGTATATATATATGTATGTATTTATGTATTATGTATCATCTTCTTTATTGATGGGCACTTAGGTTGCTTCCATATCTTGGCTATTGTAAATAGTGCTGCAGTGAACATAGGGGTGCATGTATCTTTTCGAATTAGTGTTTTCTTTTTTTTAAATAAATACCCAGGAGTGAAATTACTGGACTTATGGTAGTTCTATTTTTATTTTTTGAGGAGTCTCCATACTGTTTTCCATAGTAGCTGCACCAATTTACAATCCCACCACCAGTGTTTGAAGGTTCCCCTTTTTCTACATCCTTGCCAACACTAGTTATTTCTTGTCTTTTGGGTAATAGCCATTCTGACAGGTGTGAGGTGATAGCTCATTGTGGTTTTGATTTGTATTTCCCTGATGATTAGTGATGTTGAACATCTTTTCTTGTGCCTATTAGCCATCTGTATGTCTTCTTTGGAAAAAATGTCTATTCAGATCCTCTGCCCATTTTTTAATCAGGTCGTTTTTTTTTGTTTTTTGGGGGGTTTTTTAGATGTTGAGTTGAATGAGTTCTTGGTACATTTTGGATATTAACCCTTTATCAGAGATACCATTTGCAAATATCTTCTCTTATTCAGTAGGGAGCTACATAATTTTTGAGGCCCAATGCACAATGAAAATGTAGGGTCCCTTGTTCAAAATTTGTTAAGAATATCAAGATGGCAACAACAGAGCAATAAACCAAGTGTGGAGCCCCGTAGAACTACACAAGTCACACAGCCATGGAAACTGGCTGAGCCGCCAATAAAACCAGACTATCTACTAGCCTCTTGGACATCTGATGCTTGCCCCTCTTTCCCAGGTCCTCCCCTGAATTCATTATCCCTAATTTCTGTCCTTTGAAACTAGGTGTAAGGCATTCTGTTTTTTCCTCCATAAAGTTTATCTTAATTCTACTAATTTCTTCTTTCTTAAAATCCCCAATTCTCTTTTGTTTGCATATGTCTCTTAGGTCATGTTATATTACTTTAGTCATCTTATTTTACCTTAATCTTCCTCACCATTTAGTTTCCAGTTCAGTTTAGTTACGTAAACATAATAAGAATTTCAAGAATGTTTGCAGAATGTACACATTAGTAATTTTTTAATTCTCTTTCTTTCCAAATATGTAGAATATTATTATTTGCTGACAACAATCCAAACTCCAGCATAAGTTTTCAACATTGCCTAAATATGTATTGATTTATCCTCATTTGGGGGAAATTCTTTAACATATACTTCAACACAACATATTCTATCTAAAATTTCCTTTGTTCTTGTACCTTATGGAGAAGGGAAATGCTGTTCACTAGGCACGTATCGAGTGCCAATTAATAAAATAAGAACATTTACAAAATGCATCTCATTTACTGCTTGCAAAACCCATGTACTAATATGCCCACATTACAAATGAAACTAAGACTCCAGGGGTAAAGTCACCTGCCCCAAATCACACAGCCTGTGACACAGTCAGGATTCAGAACAATATCTGCCTGTCTCCTGTCTGTACCTCACACCATCAACACTACTTTCCTAAGAGCAGCTCATTAATAATAGAAGGTGACAATCTGTCAATTTTACATTCATTTTATTAAAAGGTGACAACAAACCATCAAGGGCAATGATTGTCCACCTGGCTGCATCTTTCCCCTGTTTTTCCGATAAGGAGATGAGCCATCTTCAGGACAGGGTCAGTTCTGAGGCCACTCTAGGAGATTGGGTGGCCTGGCAGGGGGTCCAGAAGCAACCCCACAATCCTCATCTCCTCTCCCTTCTGAATATGACTCAATGAATTACAACTTTATGATGTCCCTAATAATGCTCTGCAGCCTCTAAATATTTGTTGGCTAAAAATGAATAAATGGAGACATTATAAAACTCTTGGATTCCCACAGTTGACTCCAATGAGAAACACACTTCAACTAACAACTCCAGATGGAAATAAACACTGAGGATGCCACAAGGGTCCACAGAGCCCCTCCACCACCCAAGACCAGCCTCCCTTAGACAAGGACATTTTCTTTGCAGAGCTTCAAATCTTGATTACAACATATCCTTAGTTGTTGGGTCCTTGGTGATGTTAAAGATTTTGCCTTTGAACCATAGTTCATAATCCTGATTCGCCTAATAGCTGTGCTGTCCCCAGAATTGCCCTCAGAATCAACAAATTACCATTTGCATTTAACGATTAGGAAATAGCTGCTGCTCAAGAGAGGAAAAAAAAATCATAGCTGTGAGAAGCTCACTTTAGGGCAATTACTCTGGATGGAAGTAAGGGTCTGAGGTCCCTAGGAAATGGGAAGAGTTCGGAACAATCAGAGGAAAGGTTATACTTAACTGACTAATTAGAAACCTCAGTCTCTAAAATGAGGAGGCCCTTGCAAGCTAAACAGTGCTCCTGGGGTGAATAGGGCTTTTAATGCATACTTCAGAAACTTGCCCCCTTCACCCCCTTTCTCTTCAGGGAGAAAGGAGTTATCTTGGAGCTTATCACTTCATTTCTAAGGCAGATCACAGAGACAGCAGAAGAATCAGTGAAACTATTTTTTCTCTAATTTTGACACTGATCCATTCTTTAAGTTTCAGCTCCAGAGTCAAATTTCTCTGTAATTTCCCTCAATTCCCAAAGAAAAGGATACAAAGATTATCCTTTTAGGAAAGATTATGGATTTTGGATTCAGTTCAAATGTTGACTCTTTGATCTACTTGCTGGTAACCTTGGACACATGACTTAAGCTCTTTGAGCCTCAGATAGCTCTGATGATGATCCTTACACAACAAATAAGATTTGTATGTGATGGTACTGGATTAATAAATGTTAGCTCCCTTCCCCTCGCAGCATCCCCACTGAAACCAGTACTGCTATTAACACATTTCAGACCTTGCTTTATAGTAGGATTTGAATATACATGACTTGCTTCTCTTCCATGATGCAAACTGCTTTTCAAGAAGGGGTGATGTGTATCCTTATAGGCTCAGCATACCTTCTGCAGCATGTGTTCAGTGCATGCTCTTTGCAGGGAATTAAAATATTTTATTCATGGAAAAGGAATGAACTTTGCTTCAAAAGGCAAAGTAGATAATCATTAGTATAGATATTTCTCCAACGAAGACATACGAATGGCCACTTTTTTTTTTTTTTTTTTTTTTTTTTTTGCGGTACGCGGGCCTCTTACTGCTGTGGCCTCTCCCGCCACGGAGGACAGGCTCCGGATGCGCAGGCTCAGCGGCCATGGCTCACGGGCCCAGCCGCTCTGTGGCACGTGGGATCCTCCCGGACCGGGGCACAAACCCGTGTCCCCTGCATCGGCAGGCGGACTCTCAACCACTGTGCCACCAGGGAAGCCCCGCCACTTTTTATAGTTTGTATAAAAAGACAGTCAGCATCACTAATTATCAGGGAAATGCAAATCAAAACCACAGTGAAATCACCTCACACCTGTTAGGATGGCTATTATTTTCTTTTAAAGAAAAGGAAGAAAATAACAAGTGTTGGCAAGTATATAGAAAAGTTGGAACCCTTGTGCACTGTTGGTGGGAATGTAAAATGGTGCAGCCACTATGGAAAACAGTATGGAGTTTCCTTAAAAATTAAAAATAGAACCACTATATGATCTGGGTATTCATCCAAAAGAATTGGAAACAAGATCTCCAAAAGATATTTGCATTCCAGTGTTCATTGCAGCATTCTTTATAATAGCCAAGATTGGAGACAATCTAAATGTCTGTTGACAGATGAATGGATAAAGAAAATGTAGCATATACATACAATGGAATATTACTCAGCCTTAAAAAAAAAGGAAATCCTGTCATATGCTGCAACATGATGAACCTTGAGGATATTATAAATGAAATAAGCCACTCACATCAGGACAAATACAACATGATTCCGTTTATTTGGTATATCTAAAGTAATCAAACTCATAGAAGCAGAAAGTAGATTGATGATTGCCAGGGGCCGGGGAGCAGAAAATAGGGAGTTGCTCCTCAACTATATAGAGTTTCAGTCATGGGAGATGACAAACTTCTAGAGATCTGCTGTACAATGATGTATGTATAGTTAACACTACTGCACTGTACACTTAAAAAATTGTTAACAAGGTAGATTTCATGTTATGTGTTTTTTACCACAATAAAAAAAAATAATCTGTTGCTAGTCCTGATTACTTGTACATCTTCTTACATTTAGTACTTTCTTTAAAAAATCTTGAAGGAATAGAAATATTTTTAGTGCCTTACTACTTTAGTACCCTAGGATTAAAGAAAATCAAAATGTATTCTTCTCTGACCAACACTCGCTTTTAAACAGTGGTCTTTGACCTGAGTGTCACAACAGTTCAACCAGGAGGGGCGCCAAAAGTAAAAACATATGTGGTTGAATGGTTAAGAGCTCAAGCTAAGGAGACAAATCCCAGTCTCATGTCTTACTGGCTTTGTCTTTTGAGGGAATTACCTGGGCTTTGGGTGCTTCATCTACTCAGATGTAATACGAAAATAATAATAATGCTTCTCTTGCAGCATTATTATAATAATTAAATGAGATAATACATCTAAAGCACCCAACTCAATCAATATAACTATTACTTTTAATTTGTACTCACAATAGATAAACAACTCAGGTTGCAAATGATTATGTGTGTATGTGCATATGCATGTATTGGGTTGGCCAAAAAGTTTCTTTGGGTTTTTCCATAAGATGTTACAGAAAAAACCGAACGAACTTTTTGGCCAACCCAATAATTGGCTTGTTTTATACAGGTTAACCCTACGAAAGCATGACCTTCAACATTTCTGTTATGCTTCAAATAACTATTTCATGATATATTTATTTTGTCATTCAAATTTTTCTCAAAGTGGGTCACTTTAATCATTTCATCTACAAACTACAGACTTGTTTATGACAGATTATGTGTGTTTTTTCTCTTCTTACCCCCTCTCCTCACCTCCACCCCAATATCTAGCAGAGTAGATTGTCTACTGTAGGCTCAGTAACATTTTTAAAAATGAATTAATGAACATTTTAAAATTTAATTTTAGAAAAACATACTGCAAATACAACATTAGAAGAGAATAGAACTTGCTCACTTCTTCTCCAAGCACTTTATATTCAGAATGCTTTAACTGGAATATTTATGTAAACATTTGCCTTCAAATGCAGAATACTTTAACTGGAATATTTATGTAAACATTTGCTACTGATGGGAGAGTTTATTTTATAGAACTATACAGTCAGGAGGATTATAAGGGGCCTAAACAGTTCATTTATTATGATTTCTAGGTTTATAAAATAGAAAATTAAAACCTGTATTGACCTAGAGGCTTGACTATCGAGGGCCCAAGCTATGGTCTTCTGGTTTCTACAACCCAGCTGCATTGAATCAAGATCCCTGGCTTCACTACAGCTGAAACCATAGCTGATAAACAGCCTTCAGTGGACTTCAGAGTATTTCTGTCTATGGGAAAGAAATACACAAGTATTCATTCCATTGTACCCTCTGAAAGTCTTTCCCGTCCTCTCCTCTCAAAATTACACACACACACACACACACACACACACACACACACACTTTTAAAACACTCAGCCAAGAAACACATGCAAAGTCCATCTGACCACCAGGGGGCCACCACGAGAATGGACAAGCCTATAAGAGACTCCTGTCTTAAGATGCTCCCCTTGTTCTATCAATGTAAAACAGTTGTGTGAATTACTAAAACATGAAAAATATTCCCTTCCAGAAACTGCAATCTTTGTTCAAAGGACAATGCTTTAGCTGCATAAAATCACTCTGTCGGTAAAATACAGTGTAGCCCAAGATTTAGATTCAATACATTTTCATTCACTAACTGAATTCAAATAGTTATTTCCCTTCAGTAGTGACAGGATATTTTATAATTTAAAAAAATTATTATTAATTTTTGATGAGATAAGTGGCATTGTGGTTAGTTTTCTTTTTAAGTCCTTGGCCTTCAAAAATACATTTTAACTATTTATTTCAAGAAGAGAGAAGAAGTATATGGGAAAATAGATTAAAGAAACATGGCCATGTGCATTATATAATGATCCAAACTATTTTATATACTATATGTATATTTATGTGATATAGCTTTATATTTAAATGGCATAAGTAGATAGATGATAGAGATGAAAATCTTATGATAAACCTCAACTGTAAATAATAGCTAGATTTGTAGGACATGATCACAGATTTCTGTATCTTCTTTGAGTTCTTTTTGCCTTTTACATAACAAATATGTATGAGTAATAAAGCCAGAACACTATATACACAAAGTGTTCAAAAATTATGCATATTTGAAGGCATTAAAAATTATGTAAATATTAATATATGTTTACATAGCTGCATGATTTCTCTCTGGTACGTTAGAGAATGTGGTCATGTCAAACCATTGCTGGAATTTAATGATGGGTTAGATGTTTTATATGCAAACTACAGGCAAATTCCTTCTTTCCTCCAAGTGTATTTATGTCTTAAGGACTTCTTAGAATAGTGCTTCTAACCAAGGAAGATCCCTCCCACCCAGAGATATTTGGCCATGTTTAGCAACATATTTATAAAACTGTGAAGAAATGAAAGAGATTATCATACAGGAGAGCAATTTCCTTTAGGAAGAAGGAAGAGTATTATGACTGAGACAGGATAACTGAAGGATCTCTTGGGTAACTATCCAAAGTCTGTTTCTTTTTTTTTTTTTTTTGCGGTACGTGGGCCTCTCACTGTTGTGGCCTCTCCCGTTGCGGAGCACAGGCTCCGGACGCGCAGGCTCAGCAGCCATGGCTCATGGGCCTAGCCGCTCCGCGGCATGTGGGATCTTCCCGGACCAGGGCACGAACCCGTGTCCCCTGCATCGGCAGGCGGACTCTCAACCACTGCACCACCAGGGAAGCCCCAAAGTCTGTTTCTTAATCTGAGTTAGATGCATCATAATAATCCATTAAGCTCTCCACCTGTTTTATGCAGTTTCCTATTTTATAATAAATTATTTTTTAAATGTTATAATAAATATTCTGTTAAAAGTTTTATTCTGTAATAAAAAATCATTTTATAAAAGCAAACCAGTCATTGTCCAACATTTGCTTGGATATCTCAGGTGATCTCACACACAGAATTGAGGGAATGACATACAAAAGTTGTATGCAGTGCCCATGGTACTATAGAGTAGACATCTCCCATCCAGGTGACAGCATGCAAGCAGAGTTTGAGTTGAATGTTCTTAAATCTTACTTTCAATACACATCCTTTGCCTCACATTTACAGTCTCTTAACGATTTTAACTGACACAAACTGGAAAAAAGTGACTTTCTAATATAAAAGGTAGGTGTTCCCATAATTGTAGTGCTTAATCACTATTTCTGTGACAGTTTACTACCATTGGAAACTCATATTTCCAATCTGTCACGTGTAATGCAATAATATTGAATCCATTTAACTCTTACAAATTTTATTAATTGTTTCAATCATTGTATTAAAAATATTTTGTATACATAAGGTATTACAACTTTGAACAATAAGGTGAAAATATGCAAGAAAAATATGCTCCATGTGGCAATAGAAAAAATGTGTTAGGGGCTTCCCTGGTGATGCAGTGGTTGAGAGTCCGCCTGCCGATGCAGGGGACACGGGTTTGTGCCCCGGTCCGGGAAGATCCCACATGCTGCAGAGCGGCTAGGCCCGTGAGCCATGGCCACTGAGCCTGCACGTCCGGAGCCTGTGCTCCGCAACGGGAGAGGCCACAACAGTGAGAGGCCCACGTACCGCAAAAAAATAAAAAGTGTTAGAATTTTGCTATCAGGGGTTATTTCCTTCTTTATTATTAAAAATAATGGTGAGACAAATCACCAAGTCCAATAAAATATAACTGGATTGTATACAGATGCACCTTTATATATCCAACAAGGACACTATCAAAAGGGCAATTGTAAATATTTTCATGCAATAAAATAATAAGTAGCTCTCTGATACTGTTATTTGTTCTTATTAACCTTTATGCATTGCCATCTTTGGGCCTTTCATCTTTGCATTTCTGAATCTTACCAAATTTCTCCATCTTCTAGCTCTCCATGGCATTCTTTTATATTTTTCTCTTTTGGAGCTAATCACATTCCACCTTTATTTATTGTCAGGGTCATTTTTCCCTGAATTTTTACCTGCAGGGCCACTAGCATGAGGATTGCAAAGTGATGTGGTAGCTTCAAGTCATAACTTCAAGTTCAGTCCACTAATGGATCACTTATATGTCCACTAATGCAAACATTCCCCCACTAAGAATTTGGACCTCTAATTTGGCAGAACCAACGGTGATGGGAAACACAAATCCAAAGAAGCGTTGGTCATTAAGAATGATGATGAGAGAGACTAATGTTACTTCTTCCCTTTGGTTTCCAGACTCATGTGTTCTTGCTACTGGGTCAACATAGATCAGTCACAGGTTCAGTCTATATCCCACACTCTGCAAGGTGTTGTCCCTAAGCAGCATTTTCTACATCTGTCTTCTCAGCCTCATATTTATTCCATTGTTTATCAAGTCTGATGCATTTTGCTTCCTAAACTTTTCTCACACTTTAACCCAGTACTACTGCCTTATTTCAAGTCCTTATCATCTACTTGAATTTTGCAATGCTTCCTACCTGGTGCTTTTCCTTCTTGTCTCTTATCCATTTTCAATGGTGCCAATCATAATCCAAATGAAATGCCCTCCCTTCCAACTTATTTCTATATCTGCATTTGACATACTTCCAATCCCTATTGACTTGTTACTGCATTATTCATTATCCCACCCACAGCTTCAGCTGGCTCTTCAAACTTGACCACTGGCATTGCTTTCTGCTTACTTTGGATGTATTCTTTTACTGTGTTTCAAAACCTCCCTCTGACTACACCATCTCAAGTTATCCTGGTCTGGTCTACCCTGGATAAGGACCACTAGGTGTGGACTAGAGCACAGTGGACTGTTCTCTTGCCATATGTGCCCTTGCCTGCCAAGAAGAATCTGGACATTTCTTGCCACTGAACTGGTTGTTCCTTTATGCCAGGGATGTTTTATACATGCCATTCCCTCTGTCTAAATGTCCTTCCCTTCTTCCTACTGGCAGGATCACTATTCAAGAATCAGTTCACATATTGCTTTATCTAGTAAGCCTCCCATAGGCATAATAAAAATATTCAGCCAGTCCTATAATTAACACATAGCAGTAATATAATACTTGTCATATTAATAATAATAATAATAACACAAAACACAAGATTTATTAAATGCCTACTACACGTTGGTCTCTGTGTTAACCACAGGTATTACACTGGCCAATGTAGATCAGTCAACATCCAAACTATGGGATTCCTAAGAAGAAGAATCAGTTCTGTTTTCTTTCAGTGTCTAACATGTAGTCTAATTCAAGGCTTCATGATTGGTCTTTGTAAATAATTTCTGAACTGAATTAAATTGTTTGGGACATGCTCAGTTTACCATCTTTCTTTCTACACGGTTCACAAAACAGTAATTCTTTCATATTATGTCACTTAACACATTAAAATTTCAAACTTAATTCTTGCCTGAGATTCATTCTTCCAAACAACTGGCTTCAGTCTTGCATAACAATTCAGTTCATCCTGATTGTAGTTTTTGCCTCAACAATAACAGCTTCCAGGACAGCAGAAAGGACTTTAATTATTCCTGTAGGGATTGGTGAAGGTGAGGACAGAGGAGAGCAAGCAAAAGCCCCATCATGTTTGGCACATGGAGTGTTTGCTGTACTTTCTGCAGTGTATGCCAGGGCCTCTGCTTAACCGAGTCGAGGATTAACATATTCAACAAGCAAAGAATGGCTCAACTCCCTGGGTAGGTGGGTCTCATTCAGTGTATGACAGGTAACCCTGTTATTTGAGTATGAGCTCTTCTTGTTGGGAAATCTCGGTATGGCCTGTGCACAAAGACTTTGCTGCTCACCCAGGTTGAAAACATTTAGTAGTCTGCTCATGGGAAACTGAGAGTCTGCCTTGCCTCCAAGCATTGAAGCCTGAAACAAATTAAGTTTCCATCTCTCCCCTATTTGGGTTTGAACAATCTTGAAAGCAGTCTAGTAAACAGGCAGACAAAACTTCACTTGAATTGCAACCCTATGTATGATCTAAACCCTATTTATAATCTATAACCCTGGTGGAATCCCAGACCAGGCTGGGACATATTAGATCTATAATAAAGAATCAAAGAATTGCAGTTTAGAGGTAGGGGTAGGGCAAGGCAGTGCCACTGAATGAAAATGGATGCAATTGTCAACGTGTCTCTATGTGAGAAGGAGGTTCAGAAAGTGATCTGTGTCAGCGCAGAGTGGCAGTGGGCCTGTGTCAATTAAAGAGCTAAGCCAATGTGGAAAGCACGTTTTCAACAAGTAAATAATGCCATTTAAGGAGACTGATTGCGAAAGCAGCCTCATTGCCTAATGGGGGCTAGTCAATCATTCAGCACATATTTGCCACCTGGCCTTGGAGTTGACACTGTAATACATGCAATGCAATGGTGAGCAATAACCTCTGTCCTGGCGCTCCAGTATTTTTATATAGGACACTAACAAAACAGGAATGTAAAGAGATTTTTTTAAACCCTACGATTTGTAATAAAGGCCTGAAGGAAACAAAAGAAGTGCTGTTCTGTTTCTATTCATACAGTTACTTGGGCAAAGTGTGCAAAGACATTCTGATCTGTGTCTGTGCAGTGCCCTCCCTGCAAAAAACTCCTAACACCCATGCACACACACCCTAATCCTTTATGACACCTCATTGGAGATCTGTTCCAGCCATAAGTTTTGACTGCTCTGGACGTTTCCATCATTCAACATGGGAGAATTATATTTACGAAGAACACAACTCCCTATTGAGATATGTCTCTAAGCTTAGAGTTTAGAAGTTTAAATTGTTCAGATCAAGATGATATAAATCACATAAAGCATATGACTGACCAGTTTCTCTATTTCATTCAGTCCAGGTAGCCATGGATCCTGATTGCTTAATATAGGTAATAATTATAATGTCACCTTCACACAGACTGCAGTAACTCTTTTAACAGGGTGAAAGAAAAAAATATAGAGGGAGAAAAAAAAGGATTGTAATGGAACCAACATGAAGTTGTAAGAAACATCATCATTGAAAGATAAAAACCTAATAGTATCACAGACCAGAATCAATCCCTACTGACAGATTGATCTATATATTATGTTAATGAAATGTCATTTCTCCAAGGGAACATTCCTCTTATTCCAAACAAAACCCTAATAAAATCTGGATTTAAAGAATCAATTGCCTAGCTGTGTGCCACACATTCTGTGATTGTTCATAATGACATTAGACTGTAAATCCTCCAAAAATAAATATCCATTCAATTGATGTTTTCATGTATTATAAACATATACAATCAAATTCATTATGCCTTTTATTTCTTCAGCTAGAAAACTTAAAAAATCAAACAGGTAAAATCAGCAACAGCTTTTAAAATTTTTCTTTTGTTCTCTTGCTTGGTTTTTAAATGAACCTGTGGTAAATAGATTTGAATTAATTCATGAGTCATGACACATTATCAAAACTGATCCATGCATAACCCTCTTTTTTTTCTTTAATTTTTATTGGAGTATAGTTGCTTTACAATGTTGTGTTAGTTTCTACTGTACAGCAAAGTGAATCAGTCACACGCATACACATATCCCCTCTTTTTTAGATTTCCCTCCCATCTAGGTCACCACAGAGCACTGAGTAGAGTTTCCTGTGCTATACAGTAGGTTCTAATGAGTTATCTATTTTATACACAGTATCAATAGTGTATATATGTCAATCCCTATCTCCCAATTCATCCCAAACCCCGTTCCCCCTTGGTATCCATACATTTGTTCTCTACATCTGTGTCTCTACTTCTGCTTGGCAAATAAGATCATCCATACCATTTTTCTAGATTCCACATATATGCCTTAATATACAATATTTGCTTTTCTCTTTCTAACTTACTCCACTCTGTATGACACTCTCTAGGTCCGTCCACGTCTCTGCAAATGACCCAATTTCATTCCTTTTTATGGCTGAGTAATATTCCATTGTATATATGTACCACATCTTCTTTATCCATTCCTCTGTTGACGGACATTTAGGTTGCTTCCATGTCCTGGCCATCATAAATAGTGCTGCAATGAACACTGGGGTGCATGTGTCTTTTTGAATTATGGTTTTCTCTGGGTATATGCCCAGGAGTGGGATTGCTGGGTCATGTGGTATTTCTATTTTTAGTTTTTTAAGGAAGCTTCATACTGTCCTCTGTAGTGGCTGTATCAATTTTCATTCCCACCAACAGTGCAAGAGGGTTCCCTTTTCTCCACACCCTCTCCAGTACTTATTGTTTGTAGAGTTTTTGACGATGGCCATTCTGACTCGTGAGGTGCTACCTCACTGTAGTTTTAATTTGCATTTCTACCCTCTTTTATTTTACTTAGTTATTTATTCATTCATTTCAACAAATAAATTTCTGTGAACCCAACATCCAGGCCAAGAACTAGAACACTGACGACTGTTTACATGTATCTTTATGTTCCTCCCTATTCTGTCCTCTTGTCTATGGCTCCAACCCATGTTATCCATCATACTGCTTTTTGTACATTTATTCTCTTGTTGTTGTTTTGAGGTATAATTGACATGTTAACTAGACTTACTGTGGTGATTATAACTTTTTTTTTAAAGATTGTTTTTTATTACAAATGGCAAATGGTTAAGCAACTTTTTTATATTGAGCTTTTTCATTTAAAAAAAAGGCTATTATGCTTTATACAACTTCTGAGATTTTCTTGTCATTCAGCAATAGGTATGGTTCATCATGTTGTATACAGTTGTGATCCATTCATTTTCACTTCTGTGTAATATCACATTCTTGAATGATTCTTTTTACTCATTCTACTCTTGATGGTTATTTGCATTTTACACAGATTTTTTTACTTACGTTTCTTTTTGTTATTGTGAACAATGCTGCTATAAACATTCTTATACATGTCTCCTGATACACATAGGCAAGTGTCACTTGAATTTTTATCTTGAAGAGGACTGATAGGTGATAGGATATGTGAATGTTCGTTTTTCACAAGACAGTGCTAAATTGGTTTCCAAAGTGCTTTTACCATTTTATTCTCTTATCAACCATGTATGATACATTATTGATCTACATCTCTCCAACAATCGGCATTATCAAACTTTTCACTGTTTTAATCAGATGGATGTAAAATGGCATTTCCTTGCAATAATGATTTATAGCAACCTGATTACTAATTAAGTTAGCTATCTCTACACATGCTTGTTGTCTAATGGCTTTTCCATATGTTAAGGCTTTCCATAGGCTTTTTTTTTTTTTAACTAACAGCAATGGTGTCAGTCTTACTTGTTTATTTTTATTTATTTATTTACTTTTGGCTGTGCTGCACTGCATGTGGGATCTTAGTTCCCCGACCAGAGATCGAACCCGTGCCCCCTGCAGTGGAAGCACAGAGTCTTAACCACTGGACTGCCAGGGAAGTCCCTCCATAGCCTTTTCCATTAGACAACTGTATGAAGCAGCCTAATGAAGAATAATTGATTCTGGGTAAGAAAGTATTTCTAGCCAAACACTTCCTGATTTAGTTTCTAGAATATTAGCTTTTTCATAAATAATAAATTTATAGGCATTCTATCCATATCTTTTGACCCATAGAGCTGACATATTTGCCTCTGCTGTGTACTTATAGTTTTACCACCTGATAACTCCAGAAATTCCAGAGTTAAAGTGCAAAGGCAGGGCTTCCCTGGTGGCGCAGTGGTTGAGAGTCCGCCTACCGTTGCAGGGGACACGGGTTTGTGCCCTGGTCCGGGAAGATCCCACATGCTGCGGAGCGGCTGGGCCCGTGAGCCATGGCCGCTGAGCCTGCGCGTCCGGAGCCTGTGCTCCGCAACGGGAGAGGCCACAACAATGAGAGAGGCCTGCGTACCGCAAAAAAAAAAAAAAGTGCAAAGGCAAGGAACGATTTCTGAATGTTGCTGATCTTTTCATTCATAGATAGAAATTAGTTTCAATTTCTTGGAGGTTTATGTGAATTATGGAATTGAATTATGTTAAATCTGAGATCTGTTCTTGGGTGGGTGTAAACTTTTTTTCTGTGTCTTCGAATATGTCCCTGCTTATTTGGGGCCTGAAATATACAGATCAACATTAGACACCATGCAAAAAGATATTTTTTTCTTTCCTATTTTATAGGGATTTATTTGATGCCTAAAAGATTTATGAAAGAATTCGAGTAGTCTAAAAACTTCTAAGGAAGATACAAATCACTGTTCTACTGGCATTGTCATGCTTAGGAGTATCAGGAAACATCTACAATTCATTTCATGTACTCCATCATGGAAACACCAGTTATTCCACATCATGTCCGAAAGGTTGAAGGAGATGGTCTTATATGTTGCGTTTTTACCACCTTGGTTATCCAATATCAAAATTCTCATCTTTGCTAGGTATCAGAAAAGGGAGAGCAGTAAGTTGAGAAGAGAATTTAAAAGAATCACAGGATCACGACATGCAAGTTGTCTCCAGTCCAAATTCTAGGGATACTACCTCGCTTGAGGGCCCAGGGCATCCCTTCAGATAAAATGACATATCCATATCCTGAGTGATTATACAGCTCCACTGGGGAAAAGTGTAGAAATTATGTAGTCAAAACTTAATTACTATCTTCTCAAAATAAAGAGATTTCCTTTTTGTAATCAGAATTTGCTATTAACTTTGGCAAAAATTAGAATTAGATTTGTTTCTGAAACTCATTCCAAATGTACTTTTGCTGTGTCCTAATCAGCACAGAATTGTTTGTACGCTTTTCAGAAAGAGGAATTTCAGTTGCAAATATGTAACATCTCCTCACAAATTTACTTTGTCAGTTTGAACAACAAATAATCTTTAGATTTCTTACATCTTTTATTGTATGATTTTATAACAAACAAAAATAGGTCCATCTGTATCATTTAGTTGAACATCTTATTTCTCCATTTTAACCAATGTAAAATTTTATGATTTTTCCATAAATAGAAATTAACCTTTTTATAAACTGAATAATTTCCACAAATTGGTTCTATTAGTATATATTTCCACTTAAAGTGTCCACTATTAATGTGCAACTTGCTTTAAGGCACCTGTTATGTACGTAATAAATTGCCTTCAGTAGATGCAAAGAATATTGCACAAGGGTGCCAGGGTGGTAGACGACTGGAACAGAAGAGAAACAGATTGGAGCATAAGTAGTTAGTCATAGCGGCAAATGGAACCTTGGCAATGGAGCAGTATACCCTGCAGTCATTCTTCAAACCACATCCAAAGAATCAAATACCTAACACGCAATATGTGGGAAGGTAGGAAGCAGGTACTCAGTGAATTCTGACTTTGAGTTAGAAGATACATCCCTTAGCTTTACACTCTTCAGGGTAAAATACAGATTTTTAATCAATAAACCAACAAATATTTATTAAGTATCTACCATGTGCCTAGCACTTTGAGAGAAATAACCAATCAAACAAATCCTATCCTCAAAGAACTCACAATTTACATGAAAAAGAAAGATTTATAAGTATAGAGTTAATGGTTTTCAACTTTTTATTGTGTGCATTCTTTTTCTTTTCTTTGATTCATTTAGTCATTCAACAAATATGTGTTTATCACATACTTAATGCAGGAAGTACCAAGAAGCCCTGTAGGGGATAAAAATATAAATGATATAATTTCTCTCTTCTTAAAAGAGTTTAAAGTCTAAGGAAGTTAAATATGTGCATACAAGTAAACAATAATACCACCAAGTTTGGAGTTGGATAAAATGAGTTGATACATTGAAAATACTCAGAACACACAAGTGGAGAGTAGGAGAAGGGAGAATTGAATGAAGATGGTCAAAAGCTACAATCTTCCATTTATAAGATAAATAAGTACCTGGGATGTAATGTACAACATGACTATATTTGACACTGTATGATATATGGGAAAGTTGTTAAGAGAGTAGATCCTATGAGTTCTCAACAAAAGGAAAACACATTTTTTTCTTTTGTTTTTGTATCTATATGACAAGATGGACATTCAAGCTCATTGTGGTAACCATTTCATAATATATATGCTGTCACTATGCTGTACACCTTAAACTTATACAGTGCTGTATGTCAATCATATCTCAATAAAACTGGAAAAAATTAAAATTGATATAAATTAATAAAAACTAAAAATTAAATAACACATTTTAATATGAAATCAAAGAATAAAATACTCAGAACATTGCTTTATATATAGAAAAACTCATTAATTATTATTATTATTTTACTAGTATTATTAGAGCTGGATCTACATAGATGTGCAGGAGTTTGTCAAATGAAAAGATAGTAAATGTTCTTAACTCTGTTTTTACAGCTTCTACCTCTTTCTTAAATTTCAGATCTATATTCTCAACTTCTTATGACCATTTTCTCTGGCTGACAGCATACAGGCAACAGAAGGAAACATACAACATACAGGCAATAGGAGAAGACAAAGGAGGGATTAGGCCATTACTAGAGTACAGAAAGAGAAAACCAAGGATCTAACTTTGGAGATCCTCTAAATTTCAGGGATAATAAAAGAAAAAAAACACAAAGAAGAAAAGAGAGCTAGATCATTCGAGGACAGTAAAATATCACAGATGCCAAGATGAAGACAGAGCCTTTAGGGCAAAATGAAGACATTTAAACAGTCAGTCTCCTTCCTATGTACTACAGAAGGAGCTGTTGGGTTTTTTTTTTTTTCTCCTTACTTTAAAGCACACCCAAACATAAGTGTGATATTTTCTGGAAGTCTCTGCAGCTCAAACATGTACAATAATAAAGTACCTATTTACCCCAATCTCTCCCAAACCTAGGATACTTAATCACTCGTAGAACTTGTGGGATTATATTAGATACACTTCACATCAGCATTAGCAGCCATTATACTGATGTAAATTTTGCAGGCAAAATCAACAGCTGGTGAGGGCATTGCTGCTTATATCGCAGAGCCATGCCATCTGTTTCCATAGCACAATTTGCAACATTTCTTAAATGACATATTTCATGATCATTTCATATGTGGGGTTCATGATAAATTCTTCTAGTAGTATCTCTGGTGGAATGAAGATTGGCATTTATTATAGTTTTGAAAAAAACCCTATCTCACGAGATGATATTACTATATGTCATTGAAATTAAAATAGCAATATCATACAAATATCTATAACATACAGGCATAATGCTTGATGCTGAAAGCTGCTAGGGTAAAATCACATCATCAGAGATAATTCGCATTCATGGTCTCCAACCTCAGTTACTACTAAGCTATGTTTCCTTGTGTTCATCACCAGTTTCCTTTCACTTTACCCTCAGAGGCTATATTAGAAAATTTTACTCCTCCTCAAAACCCAGATTGGATGCCTCCTCCCTCACCCTTACTTATGAACATTATATTTTACTTGATCAAGATGAGACAACAAACAACAGCTCTTTCCACCTCTGTCTCCTAGAGCCTAGAGTGTATTTCATAATCTGCATCCTTTCAGCATTCCTTCCTTTCTTAGTGAAAGAGGATGTCCTCTTTCTAGTTAAAGTTCTCTCTCCTGTGAATTCCAATTTCTCCTCAGAAACCTTGTTTATCAGTTACCCTACCTCCTCCCGGCCCCCACCCCATCTCCTCTTCCTCCTCTTCTTCCTCTTTCTGTTCCTCCTCCTCTTCTTCCTCTTCCTGTTCCTCCTTCTCTTCCTCCTCTCCCTGTTCCTCCTCCTCTTCTTCCTGTTCCTCCTCCTCTTCTTCCTCTTCCTGTTCCTCCTCCTCTTCTTCCTCTTCCTGTTCCTCCTCCTCTTCCTCCTCTTCCTGTTCCTCCTCCTCTTCCTCCTCTTCCTGTTCCTCCTCTTCTTCCTCTCCCTGTTCCTCCTCCTCTTCTTCCTCTTCCTGTTCCTCCTTCTCTTCCTCCTCTCCCTGTTCCTCCTCCTCTTCTTCCTCTTACTCTCTTTCATCCTCTCCTTCACCCTCTTCTTTTTCTTTTTTCCTTCTCTTTCCTGGATCATTCCCTAAAATTGATATACATGTTTATGTATATATGGAGAGTTAAGTAAGTCTCTCCAGTCTTGAATAAAGAAATGCTTCTCTGTGACCCCATACTCCCGCCTACTCTGCTTTTTTACCATGAAATTCCTTGAAGAATTTCCTGCTACATGCAGCCTCTACTTCCTAATAAGCAGTTTACTCCTCACCCTGATGTGATCTGGGTTTTTTGTTCCCTGTGCCCACTGGAATTGCTCTTATAAAGGTCACCAAGGGCTTTTGTATTTCCAAAGACAATGAATGATTCTCAGTTCTTATCTGACATGACTGTCTGCAGCATTTGACCCATTTAATTAGTCTCTCCCCATTCTGAAAACTCTTTCCTCTCTATATCTCTGAAAAACCATGGCTCTTGGTACTTTGTACATTTATAGATGTCAGGCCCTCTTGGCTTTCATGGGACTTGATTTTCTTCTCTCACCTTGGTTTGACTGGTGCCCTGGTTCCAGAATATATGGAAAAGACCCATTGGTTTTGTACTTGCAGCAGAGCTGCCAATGTATTCAACATTTTTCTATCACAGCTGTTATGTTCTGAACTCTTGCCTTTAACAAAGGAATCTAGACAATGCAGGCCAGACCCCTACCAGGGAGAGACGCAGAAAAGAATGTAGGAATTGATCTGTATTCTGTAACTACTGATGTATAATTAAGTCTTCTCTATGAGTAATTAAGATGTGCTACTTGTTTGGCTTTCCATTCCAGGTCAGTAGTGATAAAATGATGAGAAAGTATGGGGCAATTAGGGGCCCCCATAACATGTAGTTTATTATGGCGTTTGGGAGTTCAAGCCAAGGAGTAGCGGGAGGTGAAGATGAATACACGTAGAAATCAGCCTAATCATGAAAAGCCTTGTATGTTATATGCCAAGGAAGTGATTCTGTGCATAATAAACAAAGAAAAAAATGTACGGAAGTTATAAAAAGACATGTTATTTTTTTATACCCAGACATTCTGAATCATTTGGTCTGAGTTGAAGGTCAGGAAAAAGTTCTCATGTAATTCGGAAGAAAACCTTCAGTTGAGAATCCTTATGTGAAGGAGTTTGGATTTTAGGAGAAAATTATATAACTAATATAATTGACATGATTAAAAATTCATGATTACCAACTTCAGTAGGGCTCTCAGCACCACTTAGCAATCTCTCCAGATCTCCCCAAATAGCTTCAACCCTCCTCACTCTCTACAAGTTGTAGCCATCAAATACAGACTTCCTCATTTTCCCCCAGCCGAATTCACAAAACATGTCTGGATCTATCCTTTACTGTTCTTCCTCCTGTAACTATAGAATCAGTGTCCCTTCCCTCTCTAAGACTCATCTCTCCCCCTGAGTTGTGGATGCCATTCCCTCCCATTCTTTCAGGGACTCCTTTTCTTTAGGAACAATTCCTCATGCTTGATTCTTCTTGATTCTATTTCTTTTTTTCCCACTAGATCTTTATTATTAACACTCAGAAGTGCTTGCAACACTAGTCACCTTGAAGAAGTCGCGTGACTGTGTAATTCTCTCCAATTGCCATTCTTTTCTTACCTATCTTTCACAGCCAACTGACTTTAAGAGTTGCTTCTTTTTACTTCCCATTCTGTCTTCTCTCAGCACAATACTAAAACTTCTCTTGCTAAGGTCAAAATGACCAATCTGTGACTAAACATAATAGATACTTACTTCTCAGACCGTTTAGACCTCTCAGCAAAACTCAACACAACTAGCCATTACTTCCTCTGAAAAATCTTTTCTCTGGGCATTTAGGATTCTACCTTTCCTATTTTTCCTCCTATTTCTTTAGTCCCTCCTCAAGATCCTTTTCTTGGCTCATCCTTCCCTACTTAACCTCTAATTGCTATAATTCCCCATGGCTCCACCTGGGAATTCTTTTTTCTCATTCTACATTTGCCAGCTTTTTTTACCTTTTCTACTCTCATGATTTTAAATACTATACCAATACTAACAGGTCCCAAATGTATGCCTTTTCTAGATCTCTCTTCTAAGACCAGACCTATATATCCAACTGCAATCTCACACACAACTGTATTTTTGCTCTTCTTTTCAATGTGCTTCTCTACCCACATTGCTTCATGGTCCAAAAGCCAGGATGTCACCTGTAAAAACACTTTGCCAGTTTATGTCTCCTCAATACATAAATATATCTTAAATATATCTACCTCCCTATGATACCATAATTGCCTTAGTTTAAGCCACCATAAAGACTCTAAAACATAGAGCTCCCACACTTCCAATTTTGACTATCCAAATCCATTATTTTAACGCTGCAACAGAAAGAATAAAATACCTAGGAATAAACCTACATAGGGAGGCAAAAGACCTGTACTCAGAAAACTATAAGATACTGATGAAGGAAATCAAAGACAACACAAACAGATGGAGAGATATACCATGTTCTTGAGAGGTATTGCATATGGAGCTTGGTGAACAATTCAACTGGAAAGGAGGGTACCTAAATGCCTCCCAAGTTTATGGTTGGGGAACAGAAATGGTGATGCTCTTAATAACATCAGAAAAATACAAGGAGAGAATTTTGAAAGAAGGTGATGAGATTAGTTTGGGACATGTTGAGTTGAAGTCCTTGTGGAACATCCCACAGGGCTATGTCTAGTTGGCATTTAGATACACATCATGATAGATTGGAAGTTGTTAGAATATAAGTGACAGGAAAGCAATAAGAGAGAAAGGAATCTTTCAGGAGATAAAGGGTTGAGGGACAAAAAACATGGTAGAAAGTAAATTTAAGGATTCAAGCTGAACCAAAGGGAAATTAATAAGTCTGCATATTGAACTTGAGGCCATCAGCTGCCTTCTCCACTCATGTCCAGAATATCCACAGCTACATTACATACATGTGTTTGTGTGTATATATATTATATATATGTGTGTGTGTGTGTGTGTGTGTATCCATTGAGAAACTGTATAGTTTCCAAGAAATACCTGTAGATACTGAGATTTGAGGATTACACAATAAAATAAACTAGTTCTCACATGTTCAACATAGAGGAAGTCCAGTGGTCAACAAGCCCCATCTAAATACAGAGAGTGCCCATTATTTCCAACATTTAAGGATCAATAAAGGTTTGAAGAGAATCTACAACATGAAAGACAGAGTCTGCAACGTAAAAGAGAAGAAAATATTTTTTTAAATACTATCACTAACATACTCAAAGTGGTAAATGGACATACTGCATCCTTGAAACAAAACATGATATTATAAAGAGGAAAATTCAGCAAACAAGATAAAAATTCTAGGAATTAAAAAGATAGCTGAAATTAAAATTGTTTTAGGACATTTGGATATAATGTCAATAAACAAATGAAAATATAAAAATAGAAGGAAAAGATGATTGCAGGATTAACCTAGGAAACCTAACAATTTATTGGTAGGAGTTTTACAAAGAGACAACAGAGAAAAATGGAAAGAAGGAAATTATCAAAGAAAAAACATTAGAAAACGTTCCAGATATGAAAAGTATAATATCTAAGCTCAAAGCATCCACCAACCAGTCAGAACAATGAATTTTTAAAAGACTTCCACTGATACAGTTCATTGTGAAAATTTAGAACACCAAAGGCAAAGATCAGGTTGTAAAACTTCCAGAAAGATTAAACTATGTCACAAACCAAGGAACAAAATCAGAATGACACCGGAGTTAATAGCCACATTTGAATTTTTAAAGAATTGAGCTATGCCTTCAAAATTCCAAGGAAAAAAAATTTCAAACTGGAATTTTATATCCAGCCAAACTAGGTGAAGCATAAAAATAGGATAAAGAACAACTAAATCAACTAAAGTTTGGAACTATGTACCCATAATTCAAATATTATCCAATAAGCTCTACCATCTCCAGCAAATGATGAGGCTGTAAAGAGACTGCTATCTATTAAGGTTACTCTGCAGTTGTTAGAAAAACTACATCAAGACATTTTTTTTCTTATTACTCAACATTTCATTCTTACTTGACAATAGGACTTGGCCTTGCTTATTTTTTATAGTGGAATAATGCCTCAAACAACAAGTGTGTCTCAAATGTCTACAATGAGTCTGAGCTAAAGTCTGGCAGGACAGTATTTTATTTGAGTGACTGTTATACCCATATCTACACTTGTTTTATTATTATTATCATCATCAACATCATTATAGTTTTAAATCACAGAATATTCTCCACCAGGATTTAGGAAGTTGATATAAAAAACAGATTTCTGCTCTGTGATTGAAGATACAAAGTGTGAGTCCAACAAGGCTTGGAATGCTGATCAACTACTTTGGAAGCCATTTTAGGCAACTTGGAAGCCATCTTAACATTAGCATTCTCTCTGCACCTGACATTGCTTTAATAGGTACACCCACTTCATAAAGTCAAAACAGCAATGGTTTTCCAACCCCTAAATGTAAAGTCCCCTAGTACTTTAACTTTGATGAATATAGGACAGGGAGAGTCTCCCAAATGGAATGGCCTTGCTGATTACAAAGTGGTGACTGGGGAGATTTGAATATGAAGATATAAAGTGCTGTGATTCTTTTCTTTTTAAAAAAATTTTTAAATTTTTAAAATATTTTACTTTCTTTTCTACCTCTTTCTCTTTTTCAACAAAATAAGACTTATTTTTTCCCAAAAGTCTTCTTACCAACTCTGTAGGGAAAAATTTGTGCTTCAGTGGAAAACTACACACTTCTATAACATACCCTTTATCCTTATCAGAGTCTGATTCAATGGGAGCTATTTTACAACTTTATGGGTTCTAAGTAACTGATAGCAACACAAAATGATTTTTGTCTGTACACATGCAAATGAATTCTGTCCAGTGGAGGGGCAGCCCTCCCCACTCTTCAGAAAAATCAATTTCACCTCCATTTATACATTTATTTCAATATCTTTAATCTACAAATTTATCTATTCATTGGATTCATTTTTGGATCAGTTATAACATCTGCCTGTTTCTCTCACTATGAGTTAAACAAAATCTTTAATGTGTTCATATTTATATGTAGTACCTGATTTTCATTTTTTTAAAAATCTTCTCAGGGAGGTGGATTTCTGGAATGGTGAAATGAAGACCTTAGTGAACTTGCTGTCCCTCTAAAACAATGAAAATACAGGCAAAACACCTAAAATCAACCATTTTCTAACCCTGAAAATTAACCAAAGAGTAAACTAAAAATCATCTATGAAAAAAAAAAATTACCGAACCTCAGTGAGACAATGGGTTATTTGACATTCTAACTTAGGACTATTCCCATCCCTTTTCACTCCCCAGCTCAGTGCACCCTAGCCAGAAGCTGACAACATTGCTGACAATGGAGAAATCTGACCACTTGTGGAATTCCAGTAAAACCATCATCCAAGAAAATGGTCAATAATCTGTCCAAAATTGCAGAGACCTAGAAAATCTCTATTTCCAGAGTATGTTAGCTCTTTGATTTGACTCAGAGCTCAGGTTAGCTGAGGAAAGGCACTTCTAACATAGAAGTTCTAACAAACTTCTAGAAGCAACTGCTTATGGTTGTGATTTCAGTTATGGAAAACATGGACCTCACCTGGAATTTAAAAGGAATTACTAGAGAAGCAGATGGCAGTAGAGGAGTTTGACATATTTCTGAGCCATTTGCATGCACAAATCTGGGTGCATGACCAGGAAATACATAGGAAAGAAGAAAGTACCAGTCACTCACCTCCAGCTGACCTTGAGGAAGAAGTAAAACTATTTCTATTTGCAAGTGGCATCATCTTGCGTATAGAAAATCTGAAGAAATTCATTATAAACTATTAGTACTAATAATCAAGTTCAACTTTGTGCCTGGATGTAAGCTCAAAGTATAAAAATTAATTGTATCTCTATACGCAAGCCACAAATAATCCAAAAATGAAATTAAGAAAACAACCCCACTTATAATAATAGCAAAACATATAAAATAAATAGGAATAAAATTTTAAAGTGCAATGCTTGTACACTGAAAAGTATAAGACATTTAAAAATTAAAGATCTAAATAAATGGAACAACATCTTACATTCATGGATGAGAAAACTTAACATTATTAAGATGTAATGCTCGGCAAATTGATCTACCAACTCAATGCAGTCCTTTTCAAAGCTTAGCTGATTTTCTTGCAATAATTGACAAAATGATTCAAAAATTCAAGGGACTCAGAATAGCCAAAACAATCTTGAAAAAGAAAAACAAAGTTAGAGGACTTGCACTTCTCATTTTCAAAACTTATTTACAGTAATCAAGACAATGTGGTGATGGCATAAGATTAGACATATAGCTCAAAGGAATTGAATTGACGGTCCAGAAAAAAATCTTTACATTCATGCCCAATTCACTTGCAGCAAGGGTGCCAAGACAATTCAGTGGGCAAAGGACAGTCTTTTCAACAAATGGTGCTGGTTAAACTGGATGCCCACAGTCAAAAGAATGAAGTTGGACTCTTACCTTACACCAAATAAAAACATTAACTAAATATGAATTACAGATCTAAATAGAAGAGTTAAAACTATCAAACTAGAAGAAAACTTAGGAGTGAGTCTCTGTGATCTTAGGTTAGGCAATGGTTTCTTCCATATGACGTGAAAAGCACAAGCAACAAAAGAAAATAGATAAACTGGACTCATCAAACTTAAAAAGGATGCTATCCAGAGTGTGAAGAGACAACAGAATGAAAGAAAGTACTTGGAAGTGCATATGACAAAGGTTTTATGTACAGAGTGTATAAAGAATTCTTAATAACTCAATAATGGAAAGACAATCTGCTATATACCGAATATCTGTGCCTCTCCTCCAAATTCATATGTTAAATCTTAATGCCAATGTTATGGTATTTGAAGGTGGGGCCTTTGGGAGGTGATTAAGTCATGAGGGCAGAGTCCTCATGAATGGAATTACTGCCTTCATAAAAGAGACCCCAGAGGGTTCCCTCACCCCTTCCGCCATGCAATGCACAGAAGACAGCCTTCTAAGAACCAGGAACAGGTCCTCACCAGACACCAAATCTGCCAGTACCTTGATCTTGGACTTCCCAGCCTCCAGAACTGTGAGAAATAAATTTTTATCATTTATACTATATTCACTCTATGGTATTTTTGTTACAGCAGTCTGAATTGGCTGAGATATAACCCAATTTAAAAATGGGCAAAGAATTTGAGCAGACATTTCTCCAAACAAGATATAAATGGCACATAATCACATGGACAGATGCTCTACATCATTAATCACTAGGAAAATACAAATTAAAACCATTTCACACCCATTAGAATGGCTAAAAAGACAGATGATAAGTGACGTTGAGGATGGGGAGAAATTGGAACCCTTACACTTTTGCTCGTGAAGATGTAAAACAGTGCAGGCACTTTAGAAAACAGAGTTTGGAACTTCCTCAAAATGGTAGCTATGGAGTTATCCTAAGATAACTGTCTATATCAATGCTAGATAGATACCCAATAGAAATTAAAACATATGTCCACACAAAAACCTACTCATGAATGTTCATAGCAGCATTATTTATAATGGCTAAAAAGTGGGAAAAAAGCTAAATGTCCATCAATGGATGAATGGATAATCAAAATGTGGCATATTCATGCAATAGAATTTTTCTTAGCAATAAAAAAAATGAAGTACAGATATATGCTATAAAATGAATGAGTGTTGAACATATCATGCTAAATGAAATAAACCAGTCACAAAAGACCACACATTGTATAATTCCATTTATTTGAAACATCCTGAATAGGCAAATCCATGGAGACAGAAAATTGAATAGTCGTAGTTCCTCAGTTGGGGAATGAGAAAAGATTGCTAATGAACATGAGTTGGGGTTTCTTTTGGGGGGGCTGTAAATGTTCTAAAATTAGACTTTGGTGATGGTTATATAACTCTGAATATTCTAAAAACCACTGAACTATAAGACAAACATGAAAACCCAGTTAGTAGTAAATAACAACAGAAACAAAAACAAATGCTTGCGAAAACAGCCCAGTACCACAATATTTTAAACAGCTGAGAAGAAGGCAGAAACTATATCTCAGGGCATGAAGGGTGAAATCATCTAATACAGGTCCAAGCACCCAGAAAGTGTCCAATAAGTCTAAACTGATGATTCCAAGTTCCTTGATCTGGCAAGGTCCTCCTGAGATCATAACATCCATCTCTCTGCCCCATAAAACCAAGCCCAGATAAGAGGGTCATTTTCAGTGCTGCATTTAAAGCCATACAAAAACAGTTTCACAGCCTCTTTTGGTATGGTGACAGGATCCAAGTGGGATGCTAAGTGGCAGGGGCAAGAGGTTCTTCTCTGCGCCTTTGTAATCATGACATCAAGTGCTCCGATAAGCAGCTCTTGGTAAGAGATGGAGGTAGGACGATAGAGGTTCAGCTAAATGCTTCAGAGGAGAGCATTTAAGCTAGTGAGAGAGGTTTAGAAGATGCAAGAAAGAGAGGATAAAGCCAACAGCAGGCAGAGTACTGAACAAGAGACAAAGTGACAGAAGAAAGGATAAGTCAGAGAAATTTTGATAAGGCTGAAGAGAGGAAAAATAGAACAAAGATTAAAGGGAAAACGAGAAGAAAGAGGTTTTTTTTTAACACTCCTACCTTTCTTTTCTCCCACATATTGATAAATATGGAGCAAAACAAGACATTTGGCCCTTCCATATGTTCTTTGCTCCATCAGAAGAAGCACTTTAGGGCTTCCCTGGTGGCACAGTGGTTGAGAGTCCGCCTGCCGATGCAGGGGACATGGGTTCGTGCCCCGGTCTGGGAAGATCCCACATGCCGCGGAGCAGCTGGGCCCGTGAGCCTGCGCGTCCGGAGCCTGTGCTCCGCAATGGGAGAGGCCACAACAGTGAGAGGCCCGCGTACCGCAAAAAAAAAAAAAAAAAAAAAAAAAAAGAGGCACTTTAAAATGCAATACTCAAAGTGATGGAAAAATATACAGTAGAGTTGGGTTAGCAATAGAGTAGTCCAATCCTGTACCATACAGTAATCCTGGAATAACACGTGAATTCCTTAGTATTTTCTCACAAATTTGCTAAGAAATAAATACAAACTATTTTCTTCTATCCAATTCATAATGAATATTAATGGTAAAAATAAGCATACAAAATAAAACAAAAATTGCATATGGTAAAGTTGGTTATTGACTAAAAATTGACAAAAGCAAAACTTTTTTATAAACTCTCTCTCTGCAGAATTTGATTTAGAATAAATGGACTTGGTAGATAGAGTGTCCATAAAACAAAATTTCCAATTGTAGATGCTATAATTGATATGAATAAAAAACTTGATGAGCAAGAATTCATTTCCATTGAAAACTCTTACATGGAAAATAATGATTCTGATGAGAATAATTTCAACAAAATAAAAGTGAACATTAAAAAGTTAGATATGATTTGAGTGCTAGGTAGGAAGCTGATTAAGGAATTAAATTGACCTAGTGGGAAAAAAAGAGTCTTCTCAGTGCAGATTTCTTTTGTTCGAGTGTATTCTTCTCCATGTGCTCTGGATACATTTCTGAGTGTGTGTGTGCTGACACATAATGAGCCCCTCAGCATCTATTTCTGAGGAAACTTGATTTAGCTACTCTTCTTATAAACAGTTTAAATTCAAGAGAATAAGCAGCCCATCTTCCCTGGGCTTGGCATGAAGAGCAGCAGATGATCTGATAGGTTTTATTGCTTCTAATTTTGGTGACTAATATAGAGGTTCTGTTTTGAAAGCACCCAGATCTGGCTCCATTCTGGTTTAGCTAAAAACAAATTTGGAACAAAATGTACTCTTTCCCAAGAGCCAGGCCCTCAGAACCCTACTAAGGATAATTTTGAAAGGCCTAAGCAAACCAAGAATAGTTCAGAGTGACCATGAAGCTTGCCAAAGGCTTAAAGAAAATCGAAGTGGCCTAATTAAATTCAGACAGTGGGGCTAACAGAAGTTCTTAAATGTCAAAACGAGGGGTTCTTCCTATTCCCTGTCTTAAGATTTCCCTATGAAGGAACTACTGCTGGAGAAATAGTCCTGTCTTTTGTTCATGCCCCCTCTTACTTTTCTTTATGTGATTGGCAATTGAAAGAAGGAACGGGGAATCCTCCACTTAGCTCCCTCCTCTAACTCTTTAGAAGCCAGTTTTCCCCCCAGGAAGATGCTATCTGTACTTCTTGTTGCTATAAAATTTACAGGGGCACATACCACTCCTGTCACTTTTACCATGTCAGGAAGACAGTGATTTTTCTACCCCCGCCCTGTGAACAGATTGATAAACCTACCCCATTCTCGTATATAGAATTAATAAGTTCATTTGTCACATATGTAAGTCATTCTCCAATCCAGACTTTTGTCTCAAATAAAGCTGATATTTTGATGATTATCCTGACTCCCATTTGTTAGATGGTTTCAAACTCAGGCGGGGAAGAGAGGAATATTATTTATTGACTGCCTTAATTCCAACACACACCCCACTTTTTCCTCTTTTCCCTCTTTAGCTATTTCCTTCCGTGGAAACCTGTGGAATTTGTTTATGGTGTGTGTGTATTTTGTTTGTTTTTCTCTTTATTTTTAGGCAAAGAAAATAAACGCAGGAATTTGTGGTGCAGTTAGCATTTTGGAGGTCTTGTAGAAATTTGAAGCCACAGGCTTCTTTAAATTTTGAGAACACGAAATTCTACGGAAAAAAAAAGGAGATGGAAAATGACAAGAACCTGAAGTAGGTGGGGCAGGAGACGTGTTTACCAGGAACAGGCTTATTTCATGCAGGAAAGACATTTTAAATAAATAGGACATATTTCAACATGTAATCTGTGGGTGATGTAAAATAACAGCATTCTCTTGAATAAATTTCCTCTTAAAATCTCACAGCACACCCATATATTTGTGTGTGTGTGTGTGAAATTGATCTCAGATTTGAAAAATTGGTTTGAATCTCATAAGACAGAACTTTTAAATAAAATGGGCATTATAATTCATAGTATTACTACCTGGCCAACAAGTTGGTAGGTTTTCCTGTATCCCCAGACTATACTGGTGGTATTCAATAATGTAATGGAAAATACACTGCAAGGGAAGTATATGTACTCCAGGGACTAAATTTCTACTTATACTTGTCTTCACCATTAACATCAATAAACATCTAAAATTGTTACAGCAATTAAATACAGAAAACAATACAAAATCTTTGAGAAACAAAGGGAAAAGCTCTGAAATATGAAGATGAAGAGTGCTTCTCTGGGTACACCGAGTGGCCCAAGAGGAAACTGTAAAGCGGGTGAAGTTTGTCTCTCAGCTGTCACTTCCTCTGGGTTCCTCTCTTTAGGTATTTTATAATCTCATGCCACCCTTTCAGGACTTTGAATTTGGCCTATCATGGCTGATACAAGAGGAAGAAAGCTTTTCCCCAAACACTCCAGTCCATTCCACTTACTTCTACACGTCCCTCAAGAATTAGCTGAAAGGTGTCCTTCTCTGAGTTAGAGAACCTGCTCTCTGTTTCCACAATGTCCTGTGCGTACCCAAATGGGGGAAAATAGAAGGGATATCTTAGCCCGAAGGATAAACTGTGGGTTTAACTTCTGCAGGTGAAGGAGGAGTGTGAGCAGATAGTGGCTTCTGGCAACCCCACAGTCACCACAGAGCACTTGTCTGCTGTGCTTTTACCAGGACTGGCCTCACTCTGTTATTCCACTCCAAGCTGAGAGAAGTTGAGAGATAAAAGCCCTCTACGTGGGTACTCCTATCCATAAGAAGAGCATCCCTAGTCACAGAAAATCCTCCAGCTGTCTTAACCTATATCTAATGCAAAGGTTTCACTGAGATTACTAACAGGTGCAGAGCCAATTAACTGATTTGAATTTTATCATCGTCACCGGCATTGTCAACAGACACTTAATGAGCATCCCTCGAGCACTGCACACTGCACTTTATGCTAAGAGCTCATCTTCCTTCCACTGGAGAACATTTTAAGTAGTCATAAGTTATTCAAATATATAAAGAGATCTGTTTATACACATAAACTGAATAGGGAAAGAGATTATGCTGTAGATTGAATGTTTGTGTCCCCCCCAAATTCATATGTTAAAAATCTAATGCCCAAGGTGATGATATTAGGAAGAGGGATCTTTGGGAAATAATTAGAGTATGAGGGCTCTGCCTTCATGAATGGGATTAGTGCCCTTATAAAAGAGGCCCCAGGGCGATCACTTGCCTATCCTGCCATGTAAGAACACAGCCAGAAAGTGTTGTCTATAAACCAAAAATTGGATCTTCATCAGATGTCAAATCTGCTGGCATCATGATCTTGGACTTCCCAGCCTCTAGAATTGTGAGATATAAATGCTGTTTATAAGCCACCCAGTTTACGGTATTTTTGTTATAGCAGCTTGAGAGAACTAAGACAGATGATGGTGGTGGTGATGGTGATGTTTATGATAGATATAGATAGATGTAAACAACATGCAAATGTACGAAAAGATCTGTAGTCTAGACAGAGATATATTTATGATACACCTATGTTCATACATCTTTATCTAGACCTATATGCATAAAGAGATAGAAGTGTCTAAAAACTCTTATTGGCAGCTCTTCATATTAATTAGAAGCACACAATAATTTTTATCTTACAGATTAAAACTGATTGACTGGCATTAAGAATTCTTCTCAAACAAACTTGAAATTCCTAATTCAAATGTGAGCTCCATGGTTAGAAAGAGGACAAAGGTCTTGGATAAAATCCAGACAAGAGTGATAACCTTGACTGGGGAAGTGAGTGAAGAAATGTTAAGGCTAAATACAAATAGCTGAGGAAAGAAGTAAGCCTAGATCTAATTTAATTCATCAGCCCCAAAGTAGTATGGAATTAGTTAACCTAATACAAATGAATTCTCCAAAAGGGCTTTATTTTCAGCCTGAGTAATGGGAAGTGTATAAGCCCAGAACATGTAGAGATAGGAACCACTGGTTAATAAAAGAGTTTTCCCAAGCAGTATGTTAACATTGAACACATTTTTTTTTAATATTAATTAATTAAAATTAATTTGGCTGCGTCGGGTCTTAGTTGTGACACGCAGGATCTTCGTTACAGCATGCGGGATCTTTGGCTGTGGCACACGGGCTTCTCTCTAGTTGTGGCACACAGGCTCTAGAGTGCTTGGGTTCAGTAGTTGCAGAGCATGGCCTTGGTTGCCCCGCGGCATGTGGGAACTTAGTTCCCTGACCAGGGATGAAACCCACGTCCCCTGCATTGGAAGGCGGATTCTTTTTTCTTTAATTGATTAATTTATTTATTTTTGGCTGCATTGGGTCTTCGTTGCTGTGTGCAGGGTTTCTCTAGTTGCAGCGAGTGGGCACTGCTCTTCGTTGCAGTGCACGGGCTTCTCATTGCGGTGGCTTCTGTTGTTGCAGAGCTGGGGCTTTAGGCGTGCGGGCTTCATTCAGTATTTGTGGCCCACGGGCTCAGTAGTTGTGGCTCACAGGCTCTAGAGCACAGACTCAGTAGTTGTGGTGCATGGGCTTAGTAGCTCCACGCATGTGGTATCTTCCTGGACCAGGGCTCGAACCCGTGTCCCCTGCACTCTTAGGCGGATTCTTAACCACTGCACCACCAGGTAAGCCCTGGAAGGTGGATTCTTAAGCACTGGACCACCAGGGAAGTCCTAGAAGGTGGATTCTTAACCACTGGACCACCAGGGAAGTGCCTGAACACATTTTAAACAAAACAGATTGACACAGATCACATTCCTAGGATACAACCTAGTGATACCTGGGTAGTGTACCAGATAACTAAAAAAGCTTCATACCTAATGTGTGATACATTTGTCTATTCACTTAAGTAACATGTTGTTTTGTTTAAGGTAGGGTCTATTTAAGGACTGTTCAAAGGATGAGAGTGATGCCTAAAGAGGTGGTTAGGTCATAGAAGACATAAGATACAAATGTTTGAGCTGATTCTGGAAAAGAAAGAGGCTAAGAGAAGAACCTGGAGGGGTGCCCAGAATTGTTGGAGAGAAAAATATTTCAGACAATGGGAATGGAATTAACAAATGCCCTGAGGCATGAGAGAGCTTGATTTGTTGGAGGAACATAGAAGAGTTAAGAGTGGCTAGATTATAGAGCACATGAGGGAGTGTAACATCAGAGCCTGAAAAACTATACATCCCACCTTAAAGTCCCTGAGTATCCACAGGCCTAAGAATCCCATCTTTAGTGGTAGAAATCATGTGACACTCCTTTCCCCCACAATTGTACACTACTTAATATCTGGTATTTTCACCTCTGTTAGCAATGGAACATTCATCAAAACCTGAATACCAGCTGATAAACAAAAAACTGCCTTGGTTGTAAAATTACATAAACAATTTAAGTTAGAAAACATATATATATATCTCCCTAACGAAAGCAGTCTTCCATTTTCACCAAATTCTCTTTTCTGTCTACTAAGAGATCAACTTTATTTTAGGCCCCAGTAGTATTCTATCTTTCCCACAAAAGAGGGAGGGGGAAAACATAAATTTCCAGACATGGTTTTGCACACAAATGGCAGACATAGATTTCTTTTTGTTTTGAGGTTTTTTTTGGCAGACATAGATTTCTAAAGGACGGTTTCCAACCTGTTAATAGTTTTCAATACACAACAGCTGCAATCCATGAAAGAGATAAATATTCATGGCACAAAGCATTTATATGTATCAAATGTATATTCATGAACAAATGGCTTCCCCTGCCTTTAATAGTGTTTGCCATGCAGTCAGTGAAGAATGGGCCAAGCTTCCCCTGGCTGCTACTGCTGAGTCTGCCGCTACATCTCCTGAATGTCAGCTCTGCAGCGGTTACAGACAGGACAATAGCCGTGAAAAAAAACAAAAACATGTGCCCAGAATCACTCCCCACTCATTCCAGACTGGATAGCAACCTCTCCCTGCATCAAATATTAACAGCAAATTCTATATGTCTGCCAACTTATTTTTCAGGAAAAAGCATTATATATTCAAAGCCTTATGTGGCCATATGTGCAGGGTAATATCCATGGTTGACCATCCTCTTTCAAATATGCTTTGTCACAGTACTGCCCTCCCAACGGGCTTCACTCAGAATACTGGGAAGGGAATTTGCATACACTGAATAGCATTCTCAGGTGACCATCAGTGTCCAGTTGTCGTGCCCTCAATCAGAGCATCCTGTGCAGCATGGAAGCAAAAGAATGACAGTGCAAACTGTTCGACGGAAGTCTTTGTTATTCAGTAAGGTTTGGTGGATGGCACGTGCTTTTGAAAACTGGCATACTGTTTGATAAAAAGTCTGTTTGCTCCCTTAATTTCTCCAGGAGGGAGACAAGAATAGAATCATGTGCCTTTGGTTGAACAAGAATAAGGAGCCATTATAAGGCTTTAGGGCACTGAACAAAGCCTGCTAAAAATAAAAAATAGTCATAATCATAAAATGAAAGTATTTAAATTGTATCATGCAGGCAAAGGAGCTTGTCAGCTTTGCAGACAGGTTCTCCTCGCCCCTTCTCTCCATTATTTTTGGTCAGCTCCCAGCCCTCCTTTATAGGGTCACAAGAAATAATTCCAACCCTATCGAGCATGCCAAATTTCCCCTTTCTCTCTATTAGTATTTGCTGTCGATCCACTCTAAGAGCTGAGCTTTTAAGACCATAATGATAAGCTGAAAATGGGACTTGATACCATTCCCTCCCGCACATTTTTATAAGGATACTAGCTGTATATGAATTTTAGTTTGCAAAGTTAAATTACACCCGATTCCTCTTAGTAGTTTATACAATACATTGCATCAGAATCCAAGTGGTAACCTACTATGAAAAGTGAAAAAATTTTAGCTCTTTGTTTTATGAGACTGAGATTGCATATAATAAACGGTGAGGAGGAAGCACCTTACTGGATATGCCAAGGTTCCAGAAATATCATGAATTGTAGCTGTACTTAGCTAGGATGACATCATACCTCACTATAAATTATATGGTTCCAGTATTTAAAATATAGTTTCAGTATTTAAAACAATGCCAATCTTGCCTTGGATTGTATTATGAAAATCAAACCTTCCTTAAGGGAATGTCCCCGAAATTTCCATAAATAAATAGAAGAGACTCTCTAAAGAATGACGAATCCCTGAAGACCTCCAATTAATCCTCTAGATCCCTCCCACTTCTAATTATACAATTCAGAGCATGCTGTTATCATCTTTTTCCCCTGTCTCAATGAAGAACTCAGTATATGTGTCAGATTCCTCTGCGCCAGCTTTATACATCCTTACTACGAAGAGCAGTCCACATTGTCATTTAATACCAGACCACAATTGCTACTTTATCAGAAGTAAAAATAATATAAAAGGCATAGGAATTGACCTCATCTAATCTGTCCATTTATTTGAATTATATCTTCCATGCCTATCATGTTCTGGGACCGTGCTATTTGCTATAGACACAGCATTTCTCTCAAGATGTGTTTAGTCTAACAGAGAAACCAAATGAAGTATCCACACAGTTAGAATGCAGTGTGCTAAGTGCTCCAGCGGAAGAAGCATAGGATGCTATGGGATTCGGAGAGTTTGACACTCACCAAAGGTCCCGTAACAAGAAAGCAATAAAGCCTGGGTTTGACTCAAGTTTTTCCAGGATCTTAACACTGTACATACCGTTTACATGAAATACTGATTTAGCTGTGTCCAGCCTCTCTTATGTAGAACAGCTACTTGAGACCAGCCATAGGAAGTTCTCTCCCCATGGTCTTAGGTAGAATTAGAATCATGTCACATGTGGCTGATCTCAGCCACAAAGCAGGAAAAGCTGAGAAGTAGAAAGTAGGAAATCTCATGACTCACTGAGTGAGGAAAACAGGAATGGCAGAAAGGCTCTGGCTGTGGGTGGAGTCTGTTCCTGTTCCTATTAGGCTCTTGCCTCTGCTTTGGTCTTGGGGCCCAGCTAACTGTTCCCTGCATGAATCCAAGGGCTGGAATGGCATCACTCCCCCAGTTCATGGACCCACGGGAAAACTGCTGCCACGGCTCTCTACGGCTACACTTGACACTAAGCTGTTTTCTTGGGGAGGTTGGGGTGCTGGCCCAGACCCAGCCTCCCATTGGCTCCATTGCTTGGTATTCCCTGCTCTACCGTCTGTTGGAGTCCATACTGGAATCCCTGTCATATTTCTGCCATCCTCCCCACCTTCCCCAAGTTAGTGGTTAGATTCTCCATCAATTTTTAGTCTCCTACAAACCATGAGGACTAAGGATAAGATAATAAACTAATCATGGCACAGAAACTAACCACAACATCTCCCAATGTTGCACAATTGTGGCCAGCCTCAGACCCATCTCCCAAAAGCTTGGATGTGGGGGATGAGTTCTTCCCATTGGCCAACATCTTCAGAATTAAAAGGAGGGGCAGGAAGGAATGGAAACTAGGATGTGGAAAGAAATGTGACAAACTATAAGCCAAGTACCATGCTGGGCACTTTCTAATACTTTACTTCATCAACTCAAAATAACCCTTGGAGGCAGGTATTATTGACTGAGAGAAAAGAAGTAGTGAGGTTAAATATCATTCCTGAGGTCACACAGCCAGTAAGTGCCAGACGGAAAATTTAAACTAAGTCATATGCCCCTTCCACCACTGGTACTTGCCTCTGAAGACAGACGTGTCTGGATCTCAAGTTGAAAGAGAGGATGGAGGCACCTTTCCATAGAAACTGAAAAGCAGCTTGATGTACTTTTCTGCTCTGTATGCAGAACAACAGTCCAAATACTAAAAAAGAAAGGGAAAAAAAAAGACATAAAACTTCACTGAAAAACTACTCATGTAACACAAGGAGTTCAGTGCCTCTGAGTCACCAGGACTAACAGCACTCCAGTGGGTCTGGACTAGGCTCCCCTCCCCAGCTCCTGAAAAAACTGTCGCCCACTTCTCCCTGGAGCTATCACTGTAGGGGAAACTGTTGACTTGGGAAAGGAAGGGTGGTGGCCCAGACCCAGCCTCCCACTTGCTCTGTTAACTGGATTTGCAAAGTCCCAAATATCACAGCATAGGATCCCTTTGTAAGTGCTGGTTCTGGACTGGACCTGGAGCCCAGGGGGCTGGGAGAGACATCAGCTAAGGCCTAGATGGGATACATAAGCACAGAAATAAAGGGAAAGAAAAATACTGAAATGGGTAGTTTCTATGATTAGTTCACTGTGATTACCTTACCCTAGGACATAATGGATTGGTACTAAACTAACAATAGATTAAGAATCTAACCTCTAACCTATTCTGATTCCTAAAAATTTACTTCTATAAATTACTTTTAGAACTTAATTCTTTTGTTATTTGAGAATTTACAGGCCTTTCATTTTATATATATTTATATATTTTGTATTTAGTACATATATTATACATGTATGTATTTTACACATATATATTTTATATATATACATGTATATATAATTATACAAAAATAAATATGTATATATAAACATATATATATATAATTTATAAAATTAGTGAGCCTTAGAGAAATTCTAAATAGAATTTGAAATTGAGAAGGTATGAAGCTACTTAAGATCATTCATATTGGGAATTTGCCACTGTAGTTCTTGCAGTCATCTACAGGTATAGATGAATATCATAGTTTTTCATTGTTGGGACGGGAGAAGTTGGCTATTGCATTTAGGATACTTTTAAATCTAGTAAGAATATTGCAGCTTCTACACAGATATCCTGAGCCAGTGTTCATTGTTCACAGTCTCCTGACCACCATTCAAGCACCAGGGATTCTGTGCAAGACAGGCCTTGATGCCTCAGTGCAGTGGGAGCAAAGCTTTCATTTATAGGATGTATTAGGTTCTCCAGAGAAACAGAACCAACGGGAGTATATAGATATATAGAAAGAGATTTATTGTGAGAAATTGGTTCACATCATAGAATCCAGAAGCAAGAATGCTTATATGCTTTTCCCTTGTCTTAAAAGTCCATGAAAATATAAAAAACAAGCAAACACAATGACCAAAATAGGTATTAAGTAATTGCTTTTAATTAATGAATCCTATAGATATGCCCTTGAGTAGGAAGGCATGACCAGCTAGGGGCAGGTATGTGCCTTTAGAACAAAAGCTTTCCGGATGAAGGCTGGCACAGGTGTTTGTCCTCAATGGATATGACCATGACTTTTTAGAATTAGTGGCTACAAAGGCCTGAGGGGACTGATGTCAATCTTCATGTCCAATCCTGCCACTCTCCATTTTGAAAACCCCATTGTTAGAAAGGCACGGTAAGCAAGCAATTCTTCAGGCAGACTCATGTCGTGGTTAGAGGAACAACTGCAGCAGGTGTAGGAGGTAAATCCTCTTAGCTCTATTGTGGAAGCTCATCTTTCTCCTGTTTCCAAATGGGGGCGGGATGCCCCGCCTCCGAGGTGAGCCAGCAGTGGGTGTCAGAGCAAGGGTGCTGAGGCAACAATACTGGTATAGCAAAAACACTGTTTACACATTATGGCTTTTGTACACTCAAGGTGAAACAAAATCAAAGCAGTTAACTAGCTCATGTTGTGGCCCTCTAAGAAATAACAGAAAAATTCCCATTCCAACTATAGAATATATAGAATTCACAATATATGAACCCAAGAGGACTACCATTTAGGATTTAACACCCCACGCCTGACCTTCCATTCCTAGGTGAGTATGTGCTTTCTTATGTCTCATTTATGTTTCAGCATTGGTAAACTCCATTTTCATTTATAAAATGGACACTTTTACTACAGGATGTTATAGCAGTCTTAAAGGTTCTATTCACCATTATTTGAAATAGATTTATTTCCCTTCAATGACTCCTGTCAGGAAAAAAACTAAAACTTTACTTCTCCTTCATGAGGCAGGGGCCACTTGGGGGTGGATGCAGCCAAGTTATTCCCTAATATATAAATTACACTTACTTAGTGCTGGGGAGGAAAGTGGCCCATGTGTATATACAGGTCTCACACTACCAGGGGCTCCTTCATGTGATTTCATTTATTTCTCATTAAACCCCATTAGATAGGTCATGTTATTAGTCCCATTTTAGTAACATTTAATAATGAAAAAACAAAAGCAGAGAGAAAATCATGTTCTCAACTAGTAAGTGTTGTACCTGGGGTTTAAGCCCTTCTGATATGAAAACCAATGTCCCTTTCATAATACCACACTGTTTTCCTCCGTTATAACACCTGTGTTTATTTGTTCTTCTCTCACCGCCAGTACCCCACATCAAATATAAGGTAAGCTAGATGCTGGAGTCAGTGTTTCAAAAGGGCAGGGAGTGCTGAAGAAGCAAAGCCCCAAGATTAAAAATAGTAATAAAGTATAGTTATTGAGAAACCTTGTAAAACAAGAAGAAGAAAGAGAGTCGGGGAGAGGAGGGATGACGAGGAAGGAAAAGAGGAAAACTTGAAATGCTGAGGGCTGTTTCCAATTTATTTTGAAATGAAGGTCAATGAGAACCAATACCATTTCTTTTCAGATTTCTTGTACCTTCCCCACTGGTTGTGTTTTTTGTTATCCTAGTCTTGTACCTACTTGAAGGCAGA
The DNA here is from genome assembly GCF_059928025.1 of Delphinapterus leucas. NCBI lineage: Eukaryota > Metazoa > Chordata > Mammalia > Artiodactyla > Monodontidae > Delphinapterus > Delphinapterus leucas. Next base: position 74,268,992 of record NC_143139.1, read on the forward strand.
AAAAAAAATCCTTTCAAAGATTAAAGAATTTTACTGTGGCTCTGCTGAGCTGAGGAACAATTAGAACTTGAATGAGGGGCGTAGTGTGCCTGACATCTGGGGGAGGCGCCCAAATGGAACAGCAGGTAGTAGCAATGGAAAAGGGCAGGCTGAATCATCCCTGAGACTTTGCGATAAGAAGAAAAGACTTACTGTATTTCTCCTTCAATAATATAATAAGAGTTGACATTTTTTTGAGTATTTCTATGTTCCCAAAATTGATTTAAGCATATGCTATCTGTTAATTTAATTCTCACAAAATCCTGTGTGATATGTACTATTATTACCCCCATTTTATAGAGGAAGAAATTGAGGCCCAGAGAAATAACTTGCCCACAGTTATATAAGCTGTCATTTTCCCCCCTTTTTTCTCTTCTCTCCTCCATGTTTTCAACCATTTCTTAAAGGAGAAATGTGAAGTTACTTATTTCCCACTTACTCTTTAACCCAATAAAATTTAGCTTCTATCCTCTCCACTCGCCCCCAACAATACACATAAATGGGCCTTTCAGAAGCATCACCTGTGATCTCTTATCTTCCAGCTCCAGTGACCTGTTTTTGTTCCTCATCCCATTTCACTTCTCTGAAGCATTTCATAATGCGGACACTCCCCTTCCCTTTGACTGCCCAGGAGCCACCTATGCCTGGCTTTGCTCCTGTTCTGCTGGCCACTTGCCTTCAATCCTTGTTTCAGCCACTTTTTACATTTCTGGACAGCTTCCAGCTTTGTCTTTCACCCTTTTCTCTTCCAGTTCTAACGAGTGGGTCTCAGGAAGACATCAGAATCATCTGGGAGATTTTTTAAACTATTCACACCCTCTGCCAAGATCCTGGGTGTTCTGATACATCCCACACCCTGCTGGGGAGTAGAAGCAGGAAGAAGTATGTTACCACTACCAGAATACCTAGTGAATTTAACCAAATAGACATTTGCAAAGAGAGAACTCATCTTTCCTTTTCTTTCCAAAAGGTTATACCTCTCTCACTCCCACCTCCAAAATAGATACTACCAAGACTCACATTTGCCTTCCTTTCCCTCAATTTTAAAAATCTTTTAAATGGTGTATATTGAAAATAATGAAAAGAGGGAAATAGAGGTGGAGAAGAGAAAAGAGAGAAATGGATGGCCCAGGCAGTGTGTGTTTCTGCAGAGCAACATTAGGGAAAAGATATAAAGGAAGCAGCAACCTTGGAATCCATGTCTGTTCATCATGGGGGAAATGGGCTAAGACTTGTAGCCAAGTCCACTCAGTCGAGGATGTTCTGGTGTGGAGAGAGGCTTGGTTATGCCATCTGTTGAGGTGAGAATGTAGTGTTTGGGATTTCAGCCTTTGTGTGTACAAGAGATTCCCTCCTTTAATCCCCTCCATTTAAAAATAATAATAATATCGCCTATGCGAGTAGTGGTATGTCAATAAGCAGAGTTCATTAAATAGTCTTAATGAATAGTAACGCTACTCTTTATTGGGCCAAGTACTTTGCTAAGAACTTTATAGGTATTATCTCACTTAATCTTTACAACAACTCCATGAAGAAGATACCATAATTTTATTTCTTTTGCAAATAAGTCAGGAATCTTGCCAGGCACTAATTTGAAAAGATACATGCACCCCAACATTCATAGCAGCACTATTTACAATCGCCAAGACATGGAAGCAACTTAAATGTCCATCGACAGATGAATGGATAAATAAGATGTGGTATATATGTACCATGGAATACTACTCAGCCCTAAAAAAGAATGAAATAACGCCATTTGCAGCAATATGGATGGACCTAGAGATTATCATACTAAGTGAAGCAAATCAGACAAATATTATATGATATCACTTATATGTGGAATCTGAAATATGATACAAATGAATTTAGGTACAAAACAGAAACAGACTCACAGACATAGATAACAACCTTGTAATTACCAAAGGGGAATGGGGTGGGGAGAGATAAACTAGGAGTTTGGGATTAATAGATACAAACTACTATATATAAAATAGATAAACAACAAGGTCTGACTATATAGCACAGGGAACTATATTTAATATCTTTAATAACCTATAATGGAAAAGAGTATGAAAATATATATAGTATAACTGAATCACTTTGCTGTACACCAGAAACTAACACATTATAAATCAACAACAATTCAATTAAAAAAATAAAATAAAATAAAATAAAGAATCTTGCCAGGCAAGAGCAGAGCAAGGATTTTAACCAGTGTTGGTTCAGCCAATGCTCTTAAGCAACGTTATTTCACATCTAAATGTGATTACCCGATATCATTAGTCACTAGGGAAATACAAATGAAACCATAGTGAGACACTAGTACACATACCCATCAGAATGGCTGAAATTAATACTGGCAACACCAAGTGTTGGAAAGGATATAGTGCAACTGTAACTCATACATTGTTGGTGAGAGTCTAAAAATGCTCTAAACACTTCAGAAGACGTTTGGCAGTTTCTAATAAATTTAAACATACACTTGCCCTTTGACTCGATGATCCCACTTCTATATGCATACCCAAGAAAAGTGAAAATATATGTCCACATAAAGATGGACACTATAAGGATGTATAATACATGGCAGCTCTATTGGCAATAGCCCCAAACTGGAAACAGCCCAGGTATGTGAAGAATGAAAAAACAAACTGTGGTATATTCTTTTAACGGAACACTACTCAACAATACAAAGAAATAAACTACTAATACACTCAGTGACACGAATGCACTCACAGATATTATGCTAGGAAAAAAAAAAGGCACAAAAGAGTACATGCTGTATGATTCCATTTGCATGATGTTCTAAAACTGATAAAACTAAATTATCGTTTTAAGAATATTTAATTAAGAATAGGGAGCTGTGGCTGTCTGAAAAAGGTGAGAGGGGTTGACTGGGAAGAGGTACGGGGGAACTTTCTAAGCTACAAAAATATTTTATATCTTGATAGGGGTGTGGGGTATATGGGTGTATCAATTAGTCAAAATTATATAGTTAAGATTAGCACATTTTAATACATGTAAACCTAACCTTAAAAAAACTATATAAAGAAATAATAATAAAGTTGGGGGAAATTGGAAGGAGGAAAAAGTATAGATGAAACAAGCATGGCAGAATGTTAATGCTATTGAAGCTTGATAATAATTACGTGGGTAAACGTTATACTATTCTATTTACTTTGAATGTGTTTGACATTTTGTATAATAAAAAACTCCTACAAAATGATTTTTAAATGCTTAATATGTTAGAACTAAAATACAAATGAGTGGTTGGTTTGAGGCCAGATTGCTGAACCTCAGGTCCCAGTGCAAAAAAAAAAGTAAACCTCATCATGTTTTTTCCCTTCTGGGAGACTTTGATGAGTTTTCCACTCCCTGCCCTAGGGAATAGTGTGAGTGCCTCAACATGGTTCACAAGATCCTTTATACCAAACATACATACCCAAAGCACTGCATAGAGTTCTTGATGATATATTGTGTATTTACTACTTAGACCATCTCTATGAAGGTTATTATCCCATTTTATAGGCAAAAGAATTTTTATCTATGAAAGGACCCAACACTGGATGGATAATAAGTGGCAGGGTCTAGAGAAAATTCAAATTTTGGACCCCATTGTTTTTCTCCACCATTCACCCTGCTTCTTCTGTGGTAGGAAGAATTCTAAGACAGCAGCAATATTTCAACCCCCTTCACATATACCCTGCTATAATACCCTCCCTTTGAGTGTGGGCAGGGCCATTGAATATTATAGTGTATCTGTAGTTACTAATACAGCTAAAGGGAGAATAGCCTGGGTGGGCCAGACCTAATCAGGTGAGTGCTTTAAGAGAAGGAAAGCGTCAGGAGGATGCTCTCCTGTTGACGTCAAAAATGAAGGATGTTGTGACAGAGCCTATGGACCAGCCATGTGGCAAGGACCTGAAGGTGACCCCCAGGAGTTTAATCTCCAGTGAACAGCTAGCACAAAAAAAAAAAAAAAAAAAAAAAGTTTCTGGATCACACAGCCTCAAAGAACTATATTCTGCCAACAACTCTGTGAGCTTGAAAAAAGCCCCTGAGCCTCAGAAGAGATCATAGACCCAGGCAACTCTGCAATTTTAGCCTGGTAAGACCCTGGGCAGAGGACTCAGTTAACCCACAGAAACCTTGAGATAATAAATATGTGTTGTTTTAAGTCACTAAGTTTGTGATGCAGCAATAGAAAATAAATCCCCCTGCCTCTCTCCCTTCCTTCCCTGTTCCTCTCAATGCTTCAGTCACTCTGAACTTTCCTTAGTTTCCTAATTAAAACATTACTTCCATGACTGTGGTTTTGCAAGGAATGCTCACTTTGCCTGGAATGCCCTTTTCCTCTTTGTGCTTATTGAATATCACCCATCCTTTAGGACCCAGATCAACTCGTCCTCTCCTGGAAGCCTTGACTGATTGTCCCAGGCAGATTTCTTTCCTTTCTGTTCTGTACTCCACTGCACCCTGTGATCTCTCTCTCTCTCTCTCTCTCTCTCTGTCTCTCTCTCTCTCTCTCTGTCTCTCTCTCTCTCTGTCTCTCTCTCTCTCTCGTATATGACTTAGTTGAGAGCAAGAACTTACATTATTCACATTCATGACACTTAGAACTAGGACAGTACTTAGAACATAGTAGCCGTTCAGTAAATTGTTGATGGGTTAATGCACCTATTGTTTTCCATTCAAATGCTTCTGAAGTTTATTCAGTTTAACAAATACTAATTTTCAGGGCCTCTTACAGCTGCCATGGACAATCAAAAGATTAGTGGGCCTTGTTCCCTGTTTCAAAGAGGAGGAATAAGATTTGCACACAAACAGTAATTACAAGAGGCAGAACATGACCTGTGTCACATAAAGAACTGAATCTGGTCTGTGGGATTCTCATGGAGAACGAGATTAGGGTCCACAGCATGGAGGAGAGCACACATATGCCATCCAGGCTCATGTGTGTTTTATGGAACAACATCTTTCCATTATTATAACGCAGGTTGGAACAAGAAAGGGAAAAAAGGCTGCTCTTATCTCTCAGGTAGCTGGATGGTGAGCACAGCTCTCCCAACCATCTGCTGCTCTTCCTGGGCAGCTTGGAGCACGACAGCTGTGAAAATGGTTAGAGGAAAAGGCAGGTCACAGAGGGAGGGAGGGGTGTTGGGTAATGTCAGCTTTCCCCTAAGACACTGTGGACAGCAGGGCCCTGAGAGAGACACGGAGCCACAAAAGACTTGCTCGATGCTGTGTGTGGTGCTACTCAAAGGAGTGGGTTCAGCTGCTACTGGTGTGAAACCCAAGGAAATGTCCCTGCAGCCTCTGATGTCAGCATCATATCATGTGGCCCACTTGCACTGTGAGTCAAACACCCACATCCTGTTGCCTTACAATCGCATTAATTTTCCCTTTAAATAACATATCGAAGAGGATATGTCTTTTTTCATTTTTTCCGATAGATGTCTGTTACTTTTCAGCACAAAGGAGATGCGTATAAGTTCTGCAGAAGTCCACCAAATGTGGGCCAGGCTTATTTCCCCCAGAAAGCTCTGAAGCTTGTGCCACATGCCAAACGGTAACTCAACACACTTAATCATTTGGTATCACTTAAGCACTCTCTTCTTTCAAAAACTCTTATCTACTTACTTTGTACCATTCAAATAAACTTGCAGAGGATTACAAAGAACATCTGTAATATTAAAATCCATTTAAAATTTAAATCAACTAATCATTTTGATCCAGTTGTTTCTCTGAGCTTACAAAATGTTGTGGATATAAATTTACCATTACGTTTAACTCGATTCCGTGTTTTTGAACTTTATCCACTTAATTGACCAGGCTCAAATAATCATCAGATTATTGGATCGATCTAAGTACTCATAGTGAGCTATTCTGAATTGAACTATTTTAGCTCTGGAGGGGAGGAGAGGATGGAAAAAGAGGTCAAGACTTATTGGAAATAAACCAAGACTGTAGAGAAACTTATGCTTTTTTTCCCCTAGTTTAGAATATGTCCTCTGTTCATACGTCTTTGAATCATTTCTGAGCTAAATTTGATAGTACCCTGGTTACCTGGGGTAAGGGTCGCAGAGAAGCACCTCCCTTGGCAGCCACCTCACTGTGGGACTTTCCAAGGCTTTTCCCAGTTTCTAATGCACCCATTGTAGTGATGATGACACACGTCTTGGCAAAATGTTTCCGTGTGCAGAAGTAGAACAGCTCCAATGTTCTTGATTCTATTTTAGACTTGTATTAAAGTGATCTGCCCACCACAGCCTGACTCCTTTCAACCTCATCTAATTTTTTCAGACTTAGTTTGGTCAGCCATACTAATTTCATAGGATAAAGAGATACTATTGCCTTCTAGAGCTGGAGCTAAATATTAGAGACTATATTGTGTTGAGCCATAAACTTCCAAACATGGTGGTCTCATTTACATTGGTAGATGCTTATGAGGCTAGCATTGGTTTTCTCACAAAATGGCACATGAAACACAGCTTATAAAAATATACCCATGATGCGGAAGGTATCAAGGAGCCCTTATGAAATATTCGACATTTTGCTTCTGTTCATTATCTGGTTTTAACCTTTCTTAGCAGACTTTTGTAATGAACCATAGGCTGACCAAACTAAATTCCAGAGCCTGAAAGATCATTTGTGATGGGAAACAGGACAAATAAAAGGGATATTATGCAAAGCAGATAATCCTTAACTTTCACAAGTTAATCTCTCAAAAAAAAATGTCGTCATACTTTCATTTACTATATAGTAACACCCCTTTTGGAAGTAGGTACATCAACTGATAAAAAAACCACTTTTTAATTCTCTAATGGGGGGTACTTCTTCACTCACCAACAGCTTAGGTTTGGAAATGCTTATTTATGTCTGTATAGCTGAGTTAGTTTTATCACATCCTCTCCCTCTTATTTTATTAAATGAATGAAAGTGAATAAATAATAATATTATGAATTGTAAACTTTATAAACCCAATATGATTGAAATAGAGATAAAATCATTATAATAAAATAGCATTAGATAGTTATTGTACTAAATCAGGTCAACCGTTCATTCAACTGTTTAAGAAAAGTAAGTCACCAAAGGTTATTCTAACAGCAGAGATTTATTTAGGAATATCATAATATGTATTTTAATCTCTGAAAATAAACTAATATCTATTTAGTTTTCATACTTTAGATTGTTGTGCTTATTTTCAGACACATATAATGTACAAAATAGGGTATTAATTATAGTTGTTCAAAAGATGGATTTAGAAATCAGACAGATCTGAATTGAAAACCAGCTCCTCTACTTACCCAATGCAAGTTATTAATTATCGTTGAGTCTTAGTTTCCTCATCTGAAAAGGATCACCAAATTTGTTTGTTAGAGTTTTTTTGAAAGGGAAAAGGATAACATATTTTTGGATATAGAAGACCTATCATCATGGTACTTAGCATGTATATACATAGATCAGATATATATATATATCTAGGATGGACCTAGAGTCTGTCATACAGAGAGAAGTAAGTCAGAAAGAGAAAAACAAATACCATATGCTAACACATATATATGGAATCTAAGGAAAAAAAAAAAAAAAAAGGTCATGAAGAACCTAGGGGTAAGATGGTAATAAAGACACAGATGTAGAGAATGGACTTGAGGACATGGGGAGGGGGAAGGGTAAGCTGTGACAAAGTGAGAGAGTGGCATGGACATATATACACTACCAAATGTAAAATATGGCTAGTGGGAAGCAGCCACATAGCACAGGGAGATCAGCTAGGTGGTTTGTGACCACCTAGAGGGGTGGGATAGGGAGGGTGGAAGGGAGGGAGATGCAAGAGGGAAGAGATATGGGAACATATGTATATGTATAACTGATTCACTTTGTTATAAAGCAGAAAGTAACACACCATTGTAAAGCAATTATACTCCAATAAAGATGTTAAAAAAAAAAAAGAAAATAGAAAGACAATAGTAAAATTAATTCTAAAAAAAAAAAAATCAGGCATTCAGGCTGCAGCACTCCAGGCACTAATCCCTCCCATCTTCAAGGTTAGGACTTGGAGAATCCACTGGCTCATTTTGCAGAAGATGACACTGAGGCAAAGCGAATGCAAAGTTCGCTAAAATACTAGACCTATGGAAGCTGTTGTGCTACCATCAATGTTTTCTTCTCTGAAGGGAGACAATAGCCAGGAGAGTAATAGGAAGTTGTTCACCTGAGTGGAACATCAGACCCAGATAGGAAGAGTAAAAGTCCATTACAAAGACAGGTGGTGGGGCTGATGCAGAAAAGAATGTGAAAGATACGGATGGAAGGATACAGAACCTTAAAGAGGTGAAGACTTTATCTCTTGGTTTCCTTTTTCCCTGTGTTATTCTAGAAGGAATAGCTGAAAATTGGGAAGTTCCGTGTGAGCTTTGGAGTCAGGACTGAGCCCAAATCCCTGGTATATGTGAATCGTGAAGCAAGACATAATCAACTTGGAGAATTTCCATTCCATGCTTAGGTTAATAAATGGGCCTTTTTTTTCCTTTCTGGATATACTGCTTTGAGCTCTTGTAATACTTAATTGCCACAATGAGAAATAACAAGAAAATTAATAAGGCGATGCTTTTAAGATTTTCCTGACAAGTTTGAAAAGCAGATCTAACTGTAGACATTTATCAGTGATGAACTATTGAACCCTGGGGAGTGACTGGTTGATGCTTACGAACAGCAGCTATAGTCACCTGACAGCTGATGACTTCCAAGGAAGTCATATGGTGATGGTAAGTATTAGCCTTCGGCCCAAAAAATCTATTTGATATTTTGACCAATGCATTTGGGAAATTTCTGTATTTTATATGTAGGTCAATAAAATATAACCCTCAAAAATTTAGAGAAACAAATATCAGTTTTATTTTAAAACTTGAGAGGATGGGAATTTGACTAACATAACTACAGAGAAAAAAATAGAAGGAAAAAATCTAATCACTTATAATGTTTAAAATCCACTTTTTCAATTTTGTTCCAAATATCACAATCCAGGGAAGGGTAAATCATTTGTTTTGGGTTATTTATTCATTCGATCTTTAAAATAATTTTGAAGTACTTTCTTTCTCGGTACTATCCTGAGGCATAAGCACAAAATCAAAAGAAAATATTAATTAAATTGCATAATAGTCGATACTGTTACAATTTTACAGCTTAAAATAGTGCATGAAAATAGCTTTTTAAAATTCAACCATATTAAAAGTTCCTGTCTTATGGAGAATTCTAATTTTTAAAAGGTACTTTGCATTGGGCCCTGATGACCAGAAACTGTGTTTAAGTCAAACTGACCCAGGGCTGTAATCTTACTTATTTTGACACAGAAAAATAAGAGCATGGTAATCACTGGAACTATTTCATCCAGAGCAGCCGAGCTGTATTTATTTCCATCCTAATGGAGAATCATTCTGTGAACAGGATTGTTTGTTTCTTTGCAGGCCTGACTCCCTGGGGAAGGAGTTCCACTTAATCACATCTGTATCTCTCTCAAAAAGACAGAAGTCCTATACAATGTAAAGGCTTAATACTAATGAGAGTAACTATCATTTATTAAGTACCTACTATGGGCCTGTAATCGTATTTTCTCCTTTGATCCTCATAACAACATTTTAGGAGGGCATGATTATCCTCAATGTACAGATGGAGAAACTGAGGCCTCACAAACTTACATGCCTTGCTTAACAGTGTTTCTATCCCATAACTCTTATAGTGATCACGCCTACAGTCATTATTACTAAAAAAAAAATGAAATGACTTGATCCTGGAATTGTGTTGTAGCATGGAAGCTAGAAGCTCATTATTTCACACAATGGACTATCTCATTCACTGAAACGTTAACACCCATCTGTGATTTTGCATAAGGTGAAAAAGAGCTCTGGTAAGCCAAGCAGGAGTCCTGACAGCCTTTCAAATATATACTTGGATAAGTTTCCTAGGAGTAGTAAACCACAGAACAGTGCTTTGAAAAGTCCATCCATGATGTGAATAAATGTTTGTCCTCAGATTGGAACCTCTACATTCATAAGCAGTCATTCTTCACTGGGTCTAAAAGGGAAATCTCTTAATCGAACAGGTTTTTCAATCAGAACAGAATGACAGGCCAGTCAGTACAGTGCTAGCGATATACTTCCCACAGAAAGCTAGAGTGTAGGTTACTGTTGAATAATGGAATCTGGAATCTCAAACCGCTGTGCCTTTCCCTGCAGGTCTGTAAAGGGATGGTATATTTCCCCCTTTAAGAAAACTTAAACAAAAAAAATAATTACCTAATTTGAGCATAAGAATGGGAGTCAAATGATTCCCAATGAACCACATGACATTTTAAAATAATGTCTTTGCCCAGTTTGACATGAAATATATGACGTGTCCCACGTGCTTCTTCCCTAATGAAAAGTGCAACACTATCCACCACGTACCTAGGTCCCTGCCTTTCTTCCTTTTCTTTCCCAGCTTTTGTCTCTTTTGTGTCAAACCTCTCACTGTGCAGTGTTAATCTCTCTAAAGTCATTGAGTGCTTATTGTTGTTTTTTGCCATTTAAATAAAGCATTATATAGGGAAAACATGTTTTAAAAAAACTAAGATCACTGATATTCAAGTACACACACACAAAGGAAATGAAAGAGTTTAATCAAACCATGCTGTTTGCTGCGAAGTGTTAGATTGGCTGACAAGAGACTATTTTATAATTTTACCTAATGCTTTTTATAGAAGATTTTTTAAAACCTCATTCTTATCTAATTCTAAAGAATGAGCAATTCGACTTTTTTTGGAAAAACATAAACACACAAATCTGTTCAAAAGGAATAAAAAATAGTAACATTTAAACCTTGCTTCCAGAATATATATATATATATATATTTTTTTTTTTTAACATTTTGTTTTAAATTTTATTTTATTTATTTATTTTTGGCTGTGTTGTGTCTTCGTTGCTGCTCGCGGGCTGTCTCTAGTTGTGGCAAGTGAGGGCTACTCTTTGTTACGGTGCGCTGGCTTCTCATTGTGGTGGCTTCTCTTGTTGCGGAGCATGGGCTCTAGGCATGCAGGCTTCAGTAGTTGTGGTGCACGGGCTTAGTTGCTCCGCGGCATATGGGATCTTCCCAGACCGGGATTCGAACCCGTGTCCCCTGCATTGGCAGGCGGATTCTTAACCATTGTGCCACTAGGGAAGCCCCAGAATATATTTTTTAAAACATTTTAAGAATATTCTATTTAATGTCTTATATTTGAATGTATGTTTTAATAGCTCAGTTTCTGAAAAGGAAATATAATATTTAAATCTTCATCAATAGTTGAGAAATTATTCAGAAATACGATGAATTATACCCATTCCCAATAAATCCTTTCATAGAGTTTAGCAATGTATTTGAAAAGAAAGGTACCTTTAATTGTCTGATAGGGCCTCTCTGAATTCTGAGATTCCCATGCTTTTTCACCTAAATCAAAGTGAAATTTACCCTGGTACAGCACAGACCTCAGGCACCACTCTACTGTTCCATGGAACAGATGTTTTGGAATTCACATAATGATAGACAGACTTCTTCTATGAAAGGTTTCTAGAATGAGGGCTTCGGTGAAACTGGTCATGCCTGTATTAAGACCTTTCACTCAGTAGGACAATATTTGCATTTTCGCACTTATCTGGCAATCTCATCTTTTTTTAAAGAAAATTTATTTATTTATTATTTTTCACTGCGTTGGGTCTTTGTTCCTGCACACAGGCTTTCTCTAGTTGCAGTGAGCAGAGGCTACTCTTCGTTGTGGTGCATGGGCTTCTCATTGCAGTGGCTTCTCTTGTTGCAGAGCACCGGCTCTAGGTGCGTGGGCTTCAGTAGTTGTGGCATGCAGGCTCAGTAGCTGTGGCTCGCAGGCTCTAGAGCGCAGGCTCAGTAGTTGTGGTGCACAGGCTTAGTTGCTCCACAGTATGTGGGATCTTCCCTGACCAGGGCTCGAACCCGTGTCCACTGCCTTGACAGGCCGGTTCTTAACCATTGTACCACCAGGGAAGCCCTGGCAATCTCATCTTGATTTAAAAAAAAAAAGTGAAGTTTCTTTTAACTTAATTGCATATTCCATTTTTTTCAAATTACATTCCTAACATTTAGAATGTTGAGTCATCAAGACTGAACGTAAGATTTAACATTTTTCTGAGCTATCATCTCAGATAACAGTTAAACGAAGAAATACATCAATCAAAATCCATCATAAAACAAAGACCTTTGAATAAATGGCACCCCAGCCTCTAAACAAGCAAGAGACACAAATGGGTGACCTCTCCTAGGCTAAACTCTACATGACCCCAGGAGGGCACTCCTGGCATAAAAGGGTACATGTCTCTTGTGTAAAGAAGGTAAGAAGATTCAGCCTCTCAGAGGTTAAGACTGATGCCCACTCATTCCCTCACTAACCATGCGACCTGTGAGCCAATCCCTCCCAGGTATCTTGGCCTGGATTGTTGTTGAGATTGTTGAGAGTTTGAATATTTTTTTGTAATCATCTGACACTGCTACTGTTTACTTAGCCCAACCCATCCAGTCCCTGGATGTGGGGTATCTTCAGAGTCAAGCTGACTCATTCAAGCACTAAAGTACCATTTAGGACATTGCGGCCGTAATCTAGTAAATGCCACCTGGGTCTCTGCTTAGCCAAGCAACATCCCCAGTTCCCATCTTTGATTTTACTAAACCAGAGGAGGGTCAACACGTGGCCTTTACAATAAAAAAGTCTGTACTCAGTCTTGTTTGAGAGTTGGAATTCAAAATTTTCCAAAGGTTTCTATTATCTAGCTTTAATTCCTATTACCCAGTGGACGCAATACATTATTCCCTGATTTTACACAATTCCAAGGAGCAAATTTATAGCACTGTGCTCCTGGAACTAAGTATATACAGAAGGAACTAGATTTGCCAAAGGCAATTTGCTACTTTTAACTCTTCTCTAGTCATACAATAGCTAATCATTAAAATCTGCTTTTGTGGTACTGGTATCCTTACATTTTGCCTTTTTCAGTCTAGAGAATGGGCAGTAGATTTGCTTACTGGCTTCTAGAGTTTTCTCCAACAAATTTTTACAAATGTGCATATTTTCATAATACCTGAGATGCAGAAAATCAACTGCAAACGAAACATAACATTCAATTTTATGCTCTCAGAGTCTTATGTGCATGTTCTAACTTAGATCAACTACACACACCCTAAAGGGTAAAAACATGTCTTCGTGACTCATGTAACACAAAGGTGACTTCATCTGTTTTAACCCATATTGGAATATTCATCCGTGATGTTATATTCAGAGAATTTACAGTGAAATGCTTTCAATGATAAGTATTTATGGTACATGTTATAGAATGGCATAAACTAAAAATATGTTTATAGATAAACTCATAAAATACCTAGACTCCAGGCTTGGCTAGAATGTTAAAGTATGAAATATACAGTCTCAAAATGGCAGAAATCAAATTGCCAAGGTATTCTCTGATTCATTGTATAGAATGAAACAGCACTTTCATTATTAAATGCTTACAAACATAATAAGCCATATATTAATTGTTTCATATGCATTAAAGTATATAAACCAAAATAGATTGCTCTGAAAACTGTTACATTTATTTGTCAGTCAAAAGTGTATTTAGATTTCAGCCTAGAAATTTGAAAATATTAATCAAATGTAGTAGTTATGACTGGGAAATTTAAATTTTTAAAAAACTTCAATAGGTGACTATATTAATTTTTTTTTCTTTTTGTAAAAAGTATTTTGGGGTTGAATAAAAGAAACTGAAAATTCACTTAGACATTCTCCAAGTATGGAAAATAAGGAAGGTGCATATCCCCTTACCGTTTGGAATAATTTGCTGTCATTTGGGGATGACTTGACAGACCCATTGATACAGCAACAGAAAAAATAAAATGCAAAGCAATAGTTAAGTATCTGAAATTATTACTGTCCCCATAAGTGAGAACAATAAAACTTAGGCGGGTAAGGCATTTTGACTAAACGTGGTGATTTCCTCCATCTTCTTCAATCTTTAACTTTTCCAGATCACAGATGCCACTTGCCCTGGAGGCTCTGGCCAAAGGACAGGAGATTACAAAACAAGATAGTGGGTGAGTCATGAGAACTGTATTAAAGAGCTTATCATGCTTTTTCTGAAATATCCTTTTACTATGAAAACAGAGGAGGGAAATCTTTAAATTGAACAGCCTTAGTCAGAAAAGAAAGGCATACATGTTGAGGTTTCATTTTCAGAACAAGATTGCTTTGTATAACTACAGAATCCAGTAACACACACGCAGATATTTCTGTGGGTTAATATGAAAGCAAACCCTACCATGCTTAGCAGCACAGTTTCCTCCCTTTTCAGAATTACTTTATAGTAAAACGTGAAGACGGGTAGTTCCTTCTTCCTGCTGCTGATGCCCACTCTGAATTACTTCGGAAGGATTCAGGAAGGATGATAACATTAATTCAAATTTCAACAACTATCCCCTATTTTACAAAATGATTGCTTCTGTTTTATATCATTTTATCTCAGAAACCCCATGGCATAGTTTGGGTAGGTGTTGTTATCATTCCTAAGGTACAGATGAGGAAACAGAAGTTTGAAGGGGTTAAGTGACTTACCCAAGGTCACGTGCTACACCTGTCACTCAGAACTCTGTTCCTGGATCCATCCTCTTCTAAGCCTCCAGCGAACTTCCACGTAAAGGATAATTCCCTCTCCTCATATACACAGCACAACTTTTGAAAGTTTGTGAAAAATATTTGGAACGTATGTATTATACTTGAAAATCCCTTTATTTTTTTTTCCAGCAACTAAGTCATTTTCCTCTCTCAAAAAGCTCATCAAGCTTTTAAGGTACCCCAAGAATTGTTCTCAGGTGGGAAACTTATGGAGAGCTATTTTAACAAAACAAAATTAAGCTTCTGTCTTCTGCCTGTTATCATTCAAACACCTAAGAATTAGTGATATAAACCCCTATATTGAAATAATGAGAGCAGATGCTGTAAATCTGCTTTGTGCTATACAGTATCCACTAACCATATGTGGCTATTAAAATTTAAATTAATTTTAATAAGTTAAATGACATAAAAATAGCAGTTCCTCCATCACACTAACCATATATCAAGGATTTTATAGCCACAAGGGGCTAGTGACTATTGTATTGGACACCACAAATATAGAACATTTCCATCATTGCAAAAAGTTCTATTGGCCAGTGTTGGTCTAAATTCTAGCTGTTATCAGTGTCAGCCTCCTTCCTTCTCAAGCAACTCAAACTCAATGATGCTGTCGTCTGGACTGAATGGCATCGTGTGTGTGTGTGTGTGGGTGTGTGTGTGTAAAATGAACCATGATTCTATTCTCCCAAACAATGCTAGGAAAAACAGCAAGCCACAGATAAACATGGGCTATTTATGTGGCTTCTCTTGATGTGGGAAGAAACCAAAATCTTTCTGTTAATATCAGTCAACCCTTAAGACCATTTCAGTGATACACTGTTATATTATCACTGTATATGTGTGTGTATGTGTATATATATGTACACCCACACACATTTTTACATTAACAGCTCGTATGATAGAACACACTGATGCTGAACAGAGAATCTCAAGTTTCTGAGGTTTTGTGGATAAGGAGATCAAATGAGAGGGCTTAGCCTTTGGAGATGGGTTGTTTGGGGCAGGCACCAGGGGGAAAGATCCTTCCCGTGAGAGAGGCTCATGCAAAAAAGCCAGCATGGTACAAGGAGCATCCAGGGAACGTGCTCCATCAGCTCCACCTGAGGATTCTCTCTAAGGAGCCAGGTAGCTGACTTGGCTGGAAGAGTGAAAATAGGGAGAAAGATGAAAAACTCTGTAGAAAGGACTGAATATTGTTCTTACTGAACTGTCTGTCACAGATGGCCAGGCATTCCTGAACTTTTAAAGTAGGTTAATCTGAAGAGGCAGTGGTTTGGGGAACAGGAATGCATTCAGGCCAGAATCCTCCATCTGCCACCTTCTACCTCTCTAGCTTTGGCCACATTTAACCTCTATGAGCCTTAGTTTCAAATCTTATTTGTTCTACTGAAGGCTAACCTCGTAAAAAGCATAGTATAACAAAAGGAGAGGAATACAAAGAACTCACACAAATAGATAATTATCCTATAATTCCATGAACCTGATGACAGACATAGGCACAGTCTTGAAAGACTTTGTGGTGGAGGAAGTGGTATCTGGGCTAAATCATTAAGGATGAACAGCAGTTTAGGAAGGAATAGGTAGTTCATGGAGAAAAGAGCATGAATAAAGAATGGAGAAAAATATATGGCTATGAAAAAATTTATATATAAAAAGAAATCCTTCCCCACTTTGAAAAAAGAGAGAGATTTATAAAATAGAAAAACACTCCATGCCTGAACAGGTAAAGAGTTAAAAGAAAGTAGAGAAAAAATATTGTTTAAAAAGGAAAGAAAACAAAAAGAAGTGACTGGAGATCCCAAATAAATTCCTTTCCCACCAAGAAAAGCCTTTTCTTTCTTTACATTCTGCTTCTGCCTTTGTGGTTTATTTGCAACTGCACAAGACCATTCAGCAGCTGTGTTCATAGAAACTCCTTCTCATTTCTGGTGGGACAGGTTGCACCAGTGAATCTCTGATGCGCACACACACACACACACACACGGGGCTTCTCACTGCCCTGCCTGTGTGATCCCCTTCCCCCGGCACTGGGAATC
Source organism: Delphinapterus leucas (assembly GCF_059928025.1). Classification (NCBI taxonomy): domain Eukaryota; kingdom Metazoa; phylum Chordata; class Mammalia; order Artiodactyla; family Monodontidae; genus Delphinapterus; species Delphinapterus leucas. The sequence continues at coordinate 74,285,771 of NC_143139.1, forward strand.
CCTCTCAAAATTAAGGCTGAGCAATGTTTGACCCCTCTCTGGTATGGCCAGTGCAAATTTTCAAGAGAGAAGCTTCTCTTGGATTCCCTTAGATGTCAATGCTAATCAAAACCTACAGACTTACTATCACCTCCTTCTGAATCTAGATGTCTCATGAGGCTTCAGTTTTTGGTGTCTAGACATGTATTATTTGGAACCACAGGGTCCCTGGGTAATGTTCAGAGAACAGCAACTCACTATCTGACCCCTAGAGAGAGACTCCATGTGAGTCATTGACCCATTCCCCTGAGGAAATGTTTTTTCTGGAAGCAGGGAATGAGACGTTGACAACTCATGAAGAGTTGTCCCACCTGGGGATCTCCATTTAATTTTTTATTAACAACAACCAAAAAAAACCCTGAAAAACACTAACTCATTTCTGACACAATTTGCTATTTATTATTTGTGACACTTAAACAACAAGCTTTAAATGAAGGCTCCCTGAGAATGTTAGATTAAAACAAAGATATTCATATTCCGCCTGGGATTGTTAGTGACTAGGGAGTGGTGGAGAGAGAAGGTCTATATCCATCATCACAGCTCTCTTTACTCTCTCCTCTGCCACTTCTGCCATCCAGAAGCAGGAGGGACAGATCAGCATCATCACATTCACACTTTGGGAGGGCACTTGGGTCAACGGCAAATGTCAGTAAACTTTGGTCTACAAGCCAAATCCAGTCCGTCATATGCTTTTTTTGTTTTGTTTTGTTTTGTTTTGTTTTTGCAGTACGCGGGCCTCTCACTGTTGTGGCCTCTCCCGTTGCGGAGCACAGGCTCCGGACGCACAGGCCCAGCGGCCATGGCTCACGGGCCCAGACGCTCTGCGGCATGTGGGATCTTCCCGGACCGGGGCACAAACCCGTGTCCCCTGCATCGGCAGGCAGACTCTCAACCACTGCGCCACCAGGGAAGCCCCGTCATATGCTTTTATAAATACAGTCATCCCTTGGTATCCACTGGGGATTGGTTTCAGGACCACCTGAGGATACCAAAATCTGTGGATGCTTAAGTGCCTTATATAAAATGGCAGAGTACAGGCATACCTCATTTTATTGTGCACCTCTTATTGAACTTTGAAAATACTGCATTTTCTACAAATTGAAGGTTTGTGGCAACCCTGTATTGAGCAAGTCTATCAGCACCATTTTTCCCACAGCGCTGTTCATTGCAGGTCTCTCCATCACATTTTGATAATTCTCACAATATTACACTTCTATTTTCATATCTTCCCAAATACGTTAGGTCATCTCTACTTATAATACCTAATACAATGGAATTTCTATGTAAATAGTTGCAAATACAACGTAAATACTATGTAAATAGTTGCTGGTGTGTGGCAAATTGAAGGTTTGCTTTTTTGGAACTTTCTGGAATTTCTTTTTAATATTTTTAATACTCACTTGAATCCACAGATGCAGAACCTGCAGATATAGAGGGATGACTGTAAAGTTTAATTGCAGCACAGCCATACTCATTTGTTTACATGTCACCTACAGCAGCTATCATGCTGGTAAAGTTGAACAATTGCAACAGAGACCATATATGACCCACAAAGTCTAAGACATTTACTATCTGGCCCTTTACAAAAAATGTTTGACTTGATCTAAGGTAAAGCAGAGACATACATGAGGAACAGTCTGCTCAATATTTACCACATTTTGGTTCATTTGACAAATATTTGTGAAGAACTTCCTGGGTGGAAGGCTCTGAGGATACAATAGGGAACAGAACCCGCAGAGTCGTTTGCTTCACAAAGTTCACAGTTTTCTCAGGCTTTATTGCAATGGTCCCTGTTCAACTTTTCTTTCTTCTTCTATGTTTGTTAAATACAAGCTAGTATTACAATACAGTAATAGGCATGGAATAGGGTATCAAATAGAATTACTAAATACAGGATGCCCAGTTCAATTCAGTAAACATGTACTAAATTAAAATAGCTACTATGAACAAAGCCAAATGCTGTAATATTATCCTTCCTCTGAATGGGACATCAAGAGAGGGCCAAAGAGAAGTGTTCTGTACATGTAGGGTGTTTTTATCCCATTATCAAGGAGACAGAGGTTAGTGATGGATAGAGGTGACTGATGGACTTTAACCATGAGGACAAAGCCATCTCTGTGTAGATGTATGTGTCAAGCTATTTTAAAATGATGCTAACAAATATTCCATTTAAAAAAGTAGTAGTAACAAGGGGAGATATTTAAAAAAAAAAAAAAGAAGAGGAAGAGAAAGCTCTTTCCTCCTTTCTGGTAGAAGGGAGAAAAGAGAAACCTGTACGTAGTACACAGAGGAAAAAACCAAGTTGATTAATTCATGAGTGTTGAGAAATGTGAGGAGTGCTCATGTGTACAAGTCTCATTCTGAAAACATCTGGCTTAACAAATCTGGGATCTTAGTGTTGTGATAACAAGAAAAAAGAATGGAGGGGAGAAAATGTGGTGGTGGCTGAACTTGTCACATATATATAAAATCTAAACCCAGAGTGTTCACGTGGGCAGAATGGAAACCCTTCTAGCAGCATGGCAGTGAGTCCTGCACAGTCAGTCCCTAGAGATAGAGAGCATGCAAAAGGTCACGTGGTATTTGCCATCTAAAATAGATGAAAGCATTAATCCATTTCATCAAACTAGTATTTGTGTTTACAGGCATCGGTAGATATTTAACTCACACACAGAGGTAATATATAAAACCAAACATAGAGACAGAGTCTGTTGTGAGCATTTAAAAAATCAAACCTGGACTACATTAGCTAAATCTTAAGCAATCCCTAAATTTAAAACATAAATAAGAAGTGGCTTGTTTTCAGGTCATCCCTGAAGGATTTTCATCAGGCCTTCAGTTTGTCACAGTAGCAGACTGCAGATTTTTCCTCCCAAGCATTTCCCAAGAAGGATTTTCTGATTTGTCACACATGTTCCCATTCATTGGTCCAGTGCCCTGGCAGAACCAGAGATTCTAAACTTGTCCGGAAAAGGGTTTCATAATTCATCATGCATACCACTCTCCTTGGCGCCAAGAGCAGTGGCCTGTTCCAAGTGCATGCTCTTGGACATTCACGGTTGACTAAAGGGACCAGATTTTTGATAAACTAATGTAGGACAAAGGGAAAGAGCCTGATAGCACAGGGCCTGCGGCTGAGATAGAGGAGGAAGAAAGAGAGAGACAGGGAATGAGGCTGTGGTGGGAGGGGCAGGTGGGGCTCCCCTTGTTGGGTATCCCATGAGACAAATGTGTGACTGCACTGGTTGAGGAAGGTTGCTCCCTGCAGTAAGGGGGGTAGGGAGGGGGTGGGGAGTACTAGAAGAATAGTGAGATGTTTGGAAGGATGAGAGAGGAGGACAGGCAAAAGGGGAAAGGAGAGCCTGGGGAGAGAGCCAACGTTCCAGGACAGATCGTTTTGGAAAACATGGTGCCTACCAGCCAGCCCAGGAAGTTCATGTTGAGGGCCATCGTTGGTACAAGGTGACCATTCACCTTGGCTTTGATGAGGCTGGGCAAGAGGGGGTGGAAATGATGCACGGGGCCCATATCATGCTAACATTCTTTGAGAGTGCCAATTTGTCTACAGAGGTAAGACATTCTGAAAAGTTTCCCATTTCCACTGTGTTCATAATGATTTCAGCAGTGAGCCATTTAAATTCAAAATTAAGATTTACTTTGTTAGAAATGTTTCACCTTAGAAAGCTGCAGCAGAATCATAAGAAAAGGAATATGTTTAACTATTGTTAAATCTAAGTATTCAGTCAGCCTTCTTCTCCTTCTGAATATTCAAATTGGAGAGCCACAGAGGACAAAGGGAAAAATAAATGCATTTCTGATAGAAAATGCAAATTAATGCCTGCATTCTGCCTAAACTCCTCCAATATATCCTTTCAGTTGTTTTCTTTCATCACCATCTGACTAGAAAACTTACATAAATTTTTTTTGGTTGGTAGGTGAGTGGGAGTCTCTTTGTAAATTTTCTTATTTAAAAAACATTATATTGATAATTAAAGAAATGCAAATTAAAGCTGCAAAATATAACAATACCGCTACCAAAATGGTGAAGATCCAAAACATTGATAATTCTCCAGATGGGTACAGTTGTGACAAAACAGAAACTGCATACAGTCTTGATGGCCTTATTAAATAATATTACAGTTTGGACTGACAATTTGAAAATTTATCTACACTCTAAATCCACTTCTCCCAAGAATTTTACATCACTTGATTTACTCCATAGAAATAGTTGCCCAGTTGATCACACATATATATGAACAAAGATGTTCACTGCTGAATATTTCATAGGTGCAAAGAACTAGAAATGATTAAAATGTTCACCATGAGGGAACTGGTTTATTACATTATGGTACCTCCTTTCAACAAAAATCCTCAACAGCCTTTAAAGGAATGAGCTACAATATGCTTCTGCATATATTATATATCCTTTCAATATATTAGATGGGGGATGGGCCAGGGGAAAAGGTCACAGAACAGCATTATAATATGATGATTCTAATCTTATTTTAAAAAACATTATCAGTGGATAGATTTCATGAATATTTTACAGAATTGTTACGCAAAGGAAACATCTGCTAGGATTCACAACAAAGTGTAAGAAGTGGCTACTTCTGGAAAGCAGCAGGTGGAGTTTGGCAGAGATGGGGGACTTCTACTTTCTTTTCTTACTCCACTGTATTTTTCCTGTTTTTATAGGCCTGTGTGATTTTATAATTCAAGAAGGTCGATGTACATACTCAGATATTTTAGTTTACTTCTTCTCTGGAAAATCCCAGGATTTGTAGATTCTCCCAGGTAAGAGTCATCATATGTGAAAAATGCAACGTTTTACCATTCAGTACTGATCCTGTTACTTTCTTTCAGTGGTTTCTACTTCAGCCTCCCAAAAGTCCCTGGAATTCATAGCATCCTCTAAATTCAGCTGTCCAGTCCCTGCTCCATTCCTTCACCGTAGGCCCCTCTACCAATATCATATGCAAGCCTTTAGGGATTCTCATACAGAAAGCAGGGTGAAATTCCAACCCTCACTTCCAAACCCTCACCATGGCAAAACTCTGCAAATTTTATCTCCAGTAGTAAAGGTTGATGATCTACCATTATGTAAGAACAACTGTTAGATCATAAAATAGTAGAGCTAGAAAGCTAACATTATCCAGGTGGGTGGTACTCAACCTTCACTGCATGATAGAAACACCTGAGGAGTTTTGAAAGCATAGAGACACTTGGGCTACCCCCAGACCAACCAAAAAAAGTCTATTTTGGAACCTTATCTAATCCCTTATCAGAAAGGTAAGGACACTGAGTAGCAGAGAGGATGAATGACTTGCCAAAGGTCATTCATGTGCTGGTTGGAAGACATGTTATTCACCAGATTTTAATTGCTTGTCTAGGGTACATGGTAATAAATAACCCAGATACTGGAATTAAGCACACACTTTTTATTAAAATTAGAAAATCAGAAGGTATATTTTTCTATTCTGAGATATATACTGCTTGAAAAGTACCATTATTAATGACACTAGCCCATGTTAGTCCAATATTAGAAAAATAGATCTCACGTTGCCTTGATTGTAAATAAATAATTTCTCAGAACATTGTGTCTAGAACAGTTTAATTGCCCTAATGGCTTGCATCATAACTCATCACCCCATCAAAGGCATCAATACAAAGGCTCAACAGTAGATTTAAATGTCTTAATAAAAGAATATTATAACGACCTATATTATCTCTGTTTATAGCTCAGCATAAATTAGGTCAGAAAAGTAATTTTGAAAATCATCCCCATATGTTTAAATCTAGAAAACCATCTAAAATTAATCAAATTCCCACAGGGATTAATGCACAAGTCTTAAGTTTTTGAATTGTTCTGCAAACAAATCCCAGGGCATGCCTAATGATTATGAATATTTTTAAGAAGCCATTTTTCTCTCACAAATATTTCTATCTCAACCTTTTAAACAGTGAAGAATTTGAATTCACTTCAAGTTTTCATACTAAAAGTAAAGGCACCTCTCCAAGCCAGACAAACACACATCATTGTTGCACAGCTCAGAAATCAGAGTTGTTCAGCTTTTCCCTCAAAGGAGTTTGGGAACCAGAGTTTGCTATTGAAACCAAGAAGGACAGGGCTCCTGGGCATGAAAGCCTTTTTGTCCCCAGTTTCTTGTAGGCAAGACTCCAGCCTCCGTGACCTTCCCTGAGTTGCAAAGGGCAGATTCAAACAGCTGCTAATCAAGGGAGGGGCAGCAAAGAAATCACCTGAGGCAAGATTATGGGGACCAGAGAAGTTCATCAAGATTAAGAGACCAACCACCTGAGACGAGATTAAGGGTGTGCAGGCCCTGCACACACCCTAATCTTATCAGCAAGCCCACCCTTGAACTATTGCTATAAAACTCCTCACCAAACCCTTCTGGGTTGGGACATATAGTTTTTGAGGGCAGGAGTCCACTGTGTCCCCCTTTGCTGGAAAACCAATAAGGCTTTTCTTTTCTGCTTCACCCAAAACTTTGTCTCGTAGATCCAATCTGGCACCGGTGCAGAGAGCCTGAGCTTTCGGCTTCCCTATTGATGATTCTCAGGCAAAATTCTAAAATTCCTCCTGTAGTAGTCCCAGCTTCAAGGTCTCAAATACCTGCTTCATGAAGCCTGTGTCATAAGCAATACTCCCAGTTGACTAAGAGAGAACCTTTAAAGGAAAGACTCTAACCCTGTTAAAAACAGTTAACTCTTTGGGATATCTTTCATCAAATACATCTTAATCTAAATGTGGCTCAAGCTAGGACAAAGGGTATCAGGCAAGAAAGGAAGAAAACTCCATGGTGGAATCATAACACACTTATGTCCGCAGAAATTGGAAAGTTCATTTCTAGCACTTGTCTTAACATGTATGAATCGGGCATTCTAAAAATATAGGAAGTGTCTTTGATCTGCTGCTGCTTTTTGGTTTTTTCAGAGAAAACATCAATCCTAATGAACTTTTCAAACTTCTCCGTGAACAATGTAAATAAAGCTAGATTCCAGCTTTAAGCAGTAAGTCCTTACAATTTCCCTCTTTTTGAATAAGGACACTTTAGTTACTGCCCTGAGAGAATTCATTATCTTGCTGTTGTTTTGTTTTAAAAATTCTTTATCTTTGTTTTTGTTTATTTTTTCCCCACACGAGGAAATAGTTAACTTAAAAATGAGTTACTGGGGGCTTCCCTGGTGGTGCAGTGGTTGAGAGTCCGCCTGCCGATGTAGGGGACGCGGGTTCGTGCCCCCGTCCGGGAGGATCCCACATGCTGCGGAGCGGCTGGGCCCGTGAGCCGTGGCCGCTGAGCCTGCGCATCCGGAGCCTGTGCTCCGCAACAGGAGAGGCCACAACAGTGAGAGGCCTACGTACCGCCAAAAAAAAAAAAAAAAAAGAGTTACTATTGGTGTGGTTGGGGCAGCCTCATTAAATCTTTCAGAACATTAAATTCTCCATCTTTTATTTTCCTTTCAATAATATGATAAATCCTGTGGGTCTTTGCCTGAGCTAAACAATGTGGCATTTACTTATTCAAAAACATTTCCCAAGAACCACCTAAAAAAGTTTCTAAATGCCTTAATAATATTATACTAATCCATCATGCTGCTCACTATTTGCATAGTCATTTCATTGGATAGTTTATGATAAATGGAAGTGAAAGGATTTTCTTACACTGCCATTTTTCACAAAGCTTGCTTTCTTATTAGAACAACATTAGAGGCAGTTTCCTTCTGAGACCCCTTCAGTTAGTTTCAATTTTCTAAAGAGATATGGGGCTGCCCTGGCAGCCTGCTGATCTTATATACTGATCTATCCTCCTCTGTTAAGCTCCCCTCCCATGCTGACTTCCTGAAGACCACCTTCTGGAAAAAATAATCATGAAAATTCCCATTCAAGTCTATGCAGCCAAGAGCACAAGTGCTCAAGCTTCTTTCACACCCAAAGCTTCTATGAGTCATTGTACTTCTTTTGTCACCTCTTCCCAAGTACCTTATGACTAATATGGCCTATCCAAACTTCCCATGGCATATTCATCAATGGCTAAAGAACATTATTGTTATGGGCTCAATGATGTTCCCCCAAAATGTGTATGTTGAAGTCCTATTCTCCAGTACCTCAGAATGTGACTGTATTTGGAAATAAGGTCTTTAAAGAGGTAATTAAGGTAAAATGAGATTATGTGGGTGGGTCCTAATCCAGTATGACTGGTGTCCTTATAAGAAGAGGAGATTCGGTAAGACACAGACATGCACAGAGGGAAGACCATGTGAAATCATAGAGAGGAGCTAGCCATCTACAAGCCAAGGAGAGAAGCCTCAGAGGAGAAACCCTGCCGAAACCTCGATCTCAGATTTCTAGCCTCCAGAACTGGGAGAAAATACATTTCTGTTGCTGAATCCTCTTAGACTACTGTATTTTTGTTATGGCAGCTCTAACAAACTAATACAAATATTTTTCTCTAATTCAAGTTTTAGCACCTATTTGAGGTCAAGGAGAAATGTGGGAAAAAGTAAGACTGGAAGGAAGGACTGGGCCAAGATCAGATATAGTCTTCAGGTATGGGAAGGAATTCGAATTTTATTCTAAATGAGATAGAGGGGGGAGTATGGAATTCAACAATATGGACAAGCCCCTTTGAGAAAGTAAGATTTGAACAGTTTTGATATGCAATGATGTCAGCCAAACATGCAGTGGATTAAAAAATGTCTAAATGGGTGGTAAGACCATGGACACAGGGAACATAGGTGATGAAACTACCTATGTCTTTCCTCTAACAAAAACCCATGTCACACTACTTGGTATTTAATATGAGAAATTCAATACAAGTTTAATGCCTTGATCTAATATAAACAATTCTGCTTCCTCAGTGAAAAAAGAAGCAGCAGTCCCCTGACAAATGACTTACCCCTCGCACCAAAACAAGCACATTCTTTTCTCTTGTGAAGTTGACTACTTGTAGGACAAGTTATAATTTATCCACATCTTACTTACATTTAGGATAGCCTAAAAATATTTTCTCTAGAGACTGATATTTATGGACTTGCATCATTATGCTAAATAGACGTAGAATGTTAGGAAACTGTAGGTCTGAAGATTCAATTTTCTTTTGCCATTAGGCATTGGGCGCCATTAGCCTTACATCCCTAGTCATTGTACTTCACAAGTGAAAACTAAAAATCATATTTGTGCTACCTTGTGACTTTTCTCTCTCACATCCAAATTCTCAGGTGATTATGTGAAACCTTAAATAGGTCATAATAACGGCCAGAGATTGTCATCTGCTTGCCAGCGCAATCTTGGAAGATAGCACTGAGTTTTACAAATAGAAACTTCTTTTCAACTCACTTGCCTGAAAGTAGTCATAATACAATTGGGATTTCACTTGAAAGTTGCATGATAGCCAGAATCAAATCTCCAAGGTTTCCTGAGATGTTGTCAAAGTATATTAAACACTGGCCATTGTTTTGCTCTTTGGTAGGTTGGTCTAATTGAAACTCAGTGAGATAAGGTATGCAAAATACTTAACACAAATGTCTGGTGGACACTCAAAAAATGTGTAGTGAATGAGTTATTAAATGAGTAAATGAATATATCATAATTAGAGCAAGAATGCGGCTGGTTATCAAGGAAACTGAAACTGCGTCCTTAAAGGTTGTCAGGAACCATATCTTTGCCATTATTTCAGCTTCATTGTTCCTCTCCACTACCTGGCTTTCTGTGCCTCTTTGTTCCTATGGGTTTCCTAGTGCTCCTGAGTTTAAATCTTTTTCTTTTTTTTTTTTTTTTTTCGGTACGTGGGCCTCTCACTGTTGTGGCCTCTCCCGTTGCAGAGCACAGGCTCCAGACGCACAGGCTCAGTGGCCATGGCTCACGGGCCCAGCCACTCTGCGGCATGTGGGATCTTCCCGGACCGGGGCACGAACCCGTGTCCCCTGCATCGGCAGGCGGACTCTCAACCACTGCGCCACCAGGGAAGTCCCCCAAATCTTTTAACATGTCAATATATTATTATTTATCCACCCCTCAGAGACTGTTTCTTGTTCCCAGTACTAAATCTCTGGGGTGGTCTGACAGGTTCAGCTTAAATCAAATGTCCACCCAAGGTCCAACTGGCCTTCACTAGGAGAATGGGTTTGCACATGAAAATCATGGCCCCTGTGTAAATTACTTAAGTAAATGGAAGACCAGTTCCCAGAGAAAAAGGAATTGTTTTAAGTTGGGCAGATAACCAAACGATGTCTTCTGATGATTGATGGTGGGGAGGGAAGTGAAATTTTACTGAAAGATGAATAAATGAAAGGACATCAGGACGAGATGCAGAGGAAAGATGAGAAAATGATGACTTCGAATCAAAATGGAAGAAGGAGATTTGGAGTCAATATCACAGAAGAATCATTCATAATTTAGTCTCATTTTTCTGCTCATGGTCGCATAGGAACTTTCAGTTTTGCCAAATATACATGTTTCAAATTAATTGTATTTTGGAAATTCTATTATATTCATCTCACTATGATATATGTGATTTGTTGTCAAGAAATATATACACACAGTATGTACTTACATGAGAATCAGGAAAAGTGAAATCAACTATGAATATCTTTACATTTTCTATTCCTTCTTGTACATTTGTTAATCAAGAGTAGCACAGTAATCCATTTCAGAATACATTTTGACATTCCTTCATTATTGAATGAGAGTAGCTTATATATATATATATTTTAAATCAGCTAAACTTTGGTTTCTGCTGAAGCAGTAACCAAGATGCTCTTAGGTTACAAGCTGAAGTTTGGAAAATATTCAACCTGCTGACTTTTATCCTCTCTTTTGGACAAGATGGCTATGGGTAATTTGGGCCTCTGGCTATAAAACATGAACCTGTCTATCTGCATTATTAATGGATGTTTGATGGGATGAGCCAACAGTGACTTTGGTTTCTTTGCAAAGAGACTGAAAGGAAATTTCTTGAAATGGAAAAAGTCAAACTGACAGAAATATGGTGATAATAACAACGAACATTTGTAGCTTGCTTATGATGTTCCAGGCACTATGTTGAGTACTTGAAATGATTCATTTGATGTAATGTGTACAATTAACCTATGGCATGGATACTATCATTACTGCATTTTAAAGGTTAGAAAACCAAGGCTTCAAGAAGCAGAGTAGCTACTCAAGATTACAGCAGCTAGGAATAGGGTAGAACTGCAGTTTCATTTCAGGTAATATAACTTTAGAACCATCATTCTCCTCTAGATCTTAACTTATAGCTTTACTGCATCCTTCATGTTGAGGACTAAGTTCCTGGCAGAGCCAACAAGTCATGAAAGTACTGGGGCTGAAATTTCTCTCTCTGGGCTGAACTATTCCTTGATTTTTTAAAGCATGAGATGAGGAGAGGGACATAGCATAAATGATGCTGAATACAGATACAACTAAAACCACCTTTAAAAATCCCCAAAACAAAACAGTTGAAAAGTTTCACGTACACTTATTCCCTGGTTAATATATTACACCAACAGCTTTTAGATATTACTCGCATTTCAGCTGTTTCAATTTTCTGACCCCTAAAGCTGGAATTTCTCATTCACAGATAGGGGGAGAAACAGCAGGGAGAAGCTAATAGAAGGGTTATACCAAGACTATAATTAATTCTCCACAGGAAATACTCCATAAGAGGAGAGAAAACTTCTGACCTTTCTTCCTCTCTTATTACATAAAAGGGGAAGAATATTCTGGGGAGATTGTAAACCCAGATGCACATTTACTTACAGCCTCCAACCATTCATAATAAAAATCCAACTATGACATGTATCCATGGTGAAATCATACTAAAACTTTCTTTTGCTTTATTTTGGATAGAAATGGGCATACTTCTCCTTAATCTATGTATATACAGTTATCCCTTTGTATCCACAGGGGATTGGTTCTAGGACCCCCCAGGATACCAAACTCCGAGGATGCTCAAGTCCCTTTTATAAAACGGTGTAGTATTTGCATATAATCTAGGCACATCCTCCCATATACAGTCAGCCCTCCATATCTACAGGTTTCATATCCGCAGATATGGAGGGCCGGCTATAGTCATTGTTCAATATCATTTTATAAAAGGGACTTGAACACCCGTGGATTTTGGCATCCACTGGGGCTCCTGAAACGATCCCCCATGGATAAAGACAGATGACTATACTTTAAATCATCTCTAGGTTACTTATAATACCTAATACAATGTACATGCTACGTAAATAGTTGCCAGTGCACAGAGAATTCAAGTTTTCCTTTTTGGAAATTTCTGGAATTTTAAAAAATATTTTTGATCTAAGTTTGGCTAAAACTGCAAAGGCAGTACTCATGGATACAAAAGACCAACTGTAAATATGGATATGGCTCTATAAATATACAGATATATCAAAAATATTCTGAACAAAAAAGGAATTTGCGTATTTTCAGTATTTTTATCATTTCTAAACGAGATAGGCAGATATCTTACAGCTGGGATCTCTGTGACCTTGATAGTCATACTTTGCTTAAAATAATGGTCATACTTTATTATTTCACCTATTCTTAAAAGAAGAAAAATACCAATACATGGGTGTTCCAGGAATTGCAGGCCCATCTGTTTATTTTCCCAGCGGTGCCCATACACTTCCCTCCCACAGCTTCTGGATGTGCTCCTAGGGTGTGAAGATGGGAACAGAGAGGAGACAGAGCCCTCTCGCAAAGGCTCACTAAATGTGGGATGAGAGGAACAGGGCAAAGAGATTTGCATGGAGAAGAGCAGACGGTTTTGGCTTTAGAAGTTAAAACCCAAATCCTGAACCACAAATTCTTTTAACCCTACCGCAGAAGTCTTCATCGTGAATACTCTCTTTGGTCTTAAAGTAAACGGTGCTCATCCTAAGCCTTCCTCAAATGCACATGTCTCTCCCTAGGCTAATGTGCAGATTCAGAATTGGAAAACGTAATTAAATTGTATCATATCAAGTATTTTTAAGTATTTTATAATACAAATTTGAATGTGTTTATTGGCTTTTAGCTATGCTTCTTTGCATTATTTTTTAATGATTGCTTTGGAATTACAATATACACCTCTAACTTTTCACAGTCTTCTTATAGTTAACATTGTACAAAAATTTTCAACCATATAGGTCCATTCACCCCTTTCCCTGTCCTTTATAATTGTCATATTCATTACATCTTCATACAGTAAATACCTCATAGACAATAATGTAACTTTTCCTTTTAAGTCACATATATTTTAAAGAAATTAAGAATAAAATAGTCTTTATGTTTATCCAGACCTTTTCTAATGCTCTTAATTGCTTCCTGAAGATCTGAGTTTGTATCTGCTTTCATTTCCCCTAATTCTGAAGAATTTCTTTTAGCCTTTTTTTGTAGCACAGGTCTGATTGGTAATTGATTCTCTTTATTTCTCTTTTATATAAGAAGTTCTTTATTTTGTGCTATTTCTTGAAGTATATTTCTATTTTTTTTCCTGAATATAGAATTCTGGGTTGAAGTTTCACTCTTTCAGCACTGTGTGTTACACTGTCGTTACACTGTCTTATGGCCTTCATAGTTTTGTTGAGAAATTAGCAAAACTTGATCACTGATCCACTATGTATAATGTGTCATTTTTCTTTGGCTGCTCTCAAGACTTTCTTCTCAACTTTGACTTTCTAGCAGATTGACTCTGATGTGCATAGGTGTGGCTTTCTTTGCATTTGCCCTTTCTAGATTCACTGAGCTTCTTACATCTGAAAATTTATGTCTTTCACCAAATCGGTAAAAATTTTGGCCATTATTTCTTAAAATATATTTACTACCCAATTCTTCCTTCTCCTTTGGGAACTCCAATTACATATATATACACATATTATACCTTTTTATATTGTTCCTCAGGTCCCTGGAATGCTGTTTTGTTTTGTTCCCCAGAATGAATAACTTATATTGTTCAATATTAAATTTTACTAATTTATTTCTCTATCTTTTCTATTCTACTGTTAGCCTATCCAGTATATTTTAATTTTAGATTGGAAGTTTTTATTTATAGAATTTACATATGGTTCTTTGATATATTTTCAATTTATCTGCCGAGTTTTCTATTTGTCATTTCCTATGTGTATATTTTCCTTTGTTTTATTGTGCTTAGTTGTAATAGCTGCTTTCAATTCCGTAGTCTGCTAATTCCAACATCTGGTTATTCTTTGGACTGGTCTTGGTTGATTGTCTTTTCTGTTGAAGCTGACCCATACTTTCCCAAATCTGTGTACATCAAATAATCTTGAATTGTGTCCTGAACATAGTGAGTGATCCAATAATGATTTTCTTGTCCTTATGTTAGCAAGTAATTAATTTTATTGCTCTCAAACTGGAAATTCTGTCTTTTGAGTGGCAACTAAAATATCAGTTTTATTCTTTCATCCTCAATTGACTGCTTTAAGTCTGTCCCACAAATGTATAGTTCAGGAGTCAGTCTAAGGTCTGGGCAGAATGTATACACAGAATTCGGAACCTCTCATCTCTGGCTCTCTTCTTTCCTGGATTCCCGTTCCCTTCACTTTCCCAGCAGCTGTGCTTTCCCTGATCTCTGTCCTCTCATTTTTCAGGGCAAAAGACTGGTTCCACGTGTAAAAATGGGACATTCACCCATGTCATTCCATTTATCCAAGGGTCAACTTCTGCCCAGAATTTGTTCAACTTTCTTTATTCTCCAGTATAGTAAAAATTATTTTTAAAAATTTGTCCAGAGTTATAATTATTATCTATAAGAGGCTTAGGTCAGTAAGAGATTACTAGGCCATACCAGAGATCAAACTCAAGGTTATATTGACACAATGTAGACACTGATTGCTTTTATTATTTCTTTCTTTCTCCTCTTCTTTTATTTTTTTTAATTGCGTTATTTGATTGTAGAAACAAACTTTAAAGAACATAGTTTGATGATTTGGGGGAGAGGTTGTGTTGTTATTTTAGTTTTTCATCTCTTTTTTAATGAAATGGGTAGTTTCTCTTTTCAAATATATGAGGCAAATTTACTGTGAAAATGAAGTGTTTGAAGAGATGTAATCAAAGAAAAGGAAACGTCACAGCAGGGTAGAGTAGGAGTTAATTCCAGATACACTGATGACACATCAGATGACAGAGAAGTGGTAAATGTGAGAAAAGAGAACCAAGAAGAATTTGGCCAGCACTCAAACCCAGGTGTGAATTACTCCAAGGTGCACACTCTTGCCCACCCATGCTATACTGAGGAAGAATATTAAAACTGAAGATGGGAAAATACCATTTAACATAGAAGAGAAAAGAGAAGCCAGTGAATTTTTTTTTCAAAGAATGTGAGGGAATTTTAAAAAAAGTTATTTTAGAAAATGGCGCTGTTTGTGTTATCTAACAACAGAAACCAATTTAAAAAGGAGTTTCTGAATTCTAAAATTGAAATCTCAAGCTCTTTGTATAGAATTGGGCAAGTATCTTGAATATTGTAGAGAAGGAGCAATGAGATTTATTAAATACATTTAAAGAAACATTCGTTCCCTGGGATGTCATCTTTATTGCCCCTTATTACTATTTGCTATTATTGTGGAAAATAAGGTAAAGTATTTTGACCATCTATAAGAGCTTCAGGACTCTTGAGTACTAAAGGCAGTTGCAGCAACTTCTTTAGAAATACCTATCAATAGAAAAACTCTTTCTGACCACCTGTTTGCACACATACTCTGCTGTTGCGTCACTGACACATTAAAGACCACATTGATATAGGTTGACAGAAACAACCTACTGATCAACCTGAACAAGTGTTTGCATTAAATAATAATTTATACTATGTAAAGCAAAGGTAGGTGCATTCACGGTAGGGAGGCAGATAGAGAGACCAGCAATTTCTTGTTTAGACAGAAAGACCTGACAAGGAAGAGTTCATTAGGGTCTCTGGAGAGTAGCTGACAGCTGAGGAGCTGTCAGCTCTGTCAAAAGACCTTTGAAAATAATTCTTGTTTTTGAATCAGAATTTTCCTAATCACCAGCAGGACGCCAGAATCACATTGTTTACTTCCTTCCATATTCCCTCACCCTTCAGTGCTATTACAATTTGCCCAAAGCCTTAGCTGCCTTCAAAACTTTTTTACTTTGGCACACATGCCCACAAACAAACTGGAATTTGTTTTCTCAGAAATCCCTTTATTTATCCTTGCTTCTATTCTGGCTAATTAAGTCAGTGCTTGCCTTGAAATATGTCATTGTTTGTGTATGTGTGTGTGTGTATGTGTGTATAAGAAAGACACACACATGCACACACAAACAAGCGCAGAGATTAACTTTGATTTTGTGTCTCTAAAATGAATAAAATGAAGACAGTAGGAATAGAGTGCTAGACCTGCAAAAAGAGAACTTATTCAAATGACTATTGTTCAAGAAAAGCAAAAGCCCAAATATCCCTGCAGACAAATCCAATGTAAGTCACATACTTTAATGATCTGCCTCTCAGATTTCTTCTGCTTACACATAGCAGTTTCTAATTTTCTATCCCAGAATCAGGATAGAATTCAGATATACACATGTTGGCCCTCAGCACCACCATTCCTAGTCTTCATGTCTATTCAACTTTGGTATCTTATCTTCTCACACAGCTCCTTCCCTGCCCCCGACACGCCTCCTCTCAATATTACCCTCACAGCAGTGTTACCCGCAGCTCTATTAGCAGCTTTGTATGTCCTAACAGCTTATACCAGCACTTAGCTTGGATAGGAAAGACGATGTTCATAAATATGTTTATGTACCTCTTTGAATGTGATAAATGCATTAATAACAGTTATTATAAAAGGTATGAGAATGATTATCCTCATTTTAGTGTGGGGAGAACTGAGAAATGTTCAGCACTAGCTCAAGAGTATATAGCCAATAAGAGACAAAGTCTAGATCTGACTCTCAAACCTTGCTTTGTTTTAGCCACTATACCAGACCGCCACCCCTGAAGCAACCTCTTTTTCCTTGGTTGGTGGTTGTAGCCTCCCTGAAGTTAGAGGATGTGTGGGACCTTGCCTCCAAGATTCTGAGTACAAAACTGCCTCCTAGGTAAACCTACCACTGCTGGATGAATTCCTTTAATGAAATAACAGAAATTCTGTGTCACCTTTGGTGTGTGGTTTCCTTGATTTTCTTCACTATCTGACTGCTTCAGAGGTATGGTAGTGGTTGAGCTACTGGTCAGCCTGAAACAGGTATAATCATAACTTCCACTTCATAGACAACGTGACTGAGGCTTATTAGAGGAGTCATGTGCAGCCAGGATCAAAATCAAGATCTACTTGTCAACAGAACTACTTATGGATGAGAACTTCATCTTTATGTTGCTCAGAGTTCTGGTTCACACCCAATATATTTGCAAACTTAAATTACCCTAAATAACTACTTTCAGCACAGTCTCCTTCCTGTGCCAATTCCCTCATGCTGAGCAGGAGCCCTTATGTGTTTCAGCACATTCTGACATCTCTCAAAATCTTTTTTCCTCCTGTATCAGTTAAAATCCCTACAAGAAAAAATAGCCTACTCAAAGGTTTTAGATTTTTATAGAATAATTATTTTTTCAGGAATGTGAATAGGGCTAAGAGTGCCTTGCTAGATGGAGAAATGCCCAGGCAGTAGCAACAATGGATATCCATAATCACCCACCAAGCCTAAAAAGGCAAGGAAGAAGAATGGTGTTTGTAGAACCAGTGAGAGCTGGCACTTTGGAAGAGTGGCTGTCCAACAGGAGCTGTGTCTGTAGAAGAATGGAAACTCTCTCTCTATGGTGGTGAAGTAGAGAGACAACAGAAGGAATAAATACTCTGATCTCTCTCTCTCTCTCCCCATTCTTCAATCAACGGCTGGGGCTTCCATAGGCTAAATCCAACCAGGAGCCAAAGTATTGGGTTGGCCAAAAAGTTCATTTGGGTTTTTCTGTAAGATGTTACGAATGGACCCCGAACCAACTTTTTGGCCAACCCAATATAAGGAGACGGGAAACTAGGATGATTCAGGGCACAGAGTATGACAGAGAAAAGCAGAAAATCGATCTAGAGGGGCAGAGAACCACCAGTACATCTCCCATCAAAACTACCCTCCCAGAAAACAGTTTGGGCATTTTCTACTAAAGCTAAACTATGTATACCCTATGATCCAGCAATTCCACTCCTTGGTGTATATATGTAAGAGAAATATATGCATATATCCACCAAGCTACGTGTACAAAAATGTTCATATTTTTTTAAATGTTCATATTTTAAATAATCAAAAAATAGAAACAACCCAAATGTCTACCAACTGTAGAATGGTTAAATTGTAGCATATTCATAAAAGAGTATACAGCAATGAAAAACAGCAAGCCACTGATAAATGCGACAGCATGAATGAATCTTACACATATAATATGAAGTTGAAAAGGCCAGACACCAAAGAGTACATACTGAATGATTCTATTTATAAAAAGTCCTAAAATAGGCAAAACCAGGCTGTGGTGATAAAAGTCAGAATAGTGTTTACTTTTTGGTATGCGTGGGAGAGGAGACAGAGCTGTGTATTGACTGGAAAGGGAGAGGAAAGAGCCTCCAGGTGGTGGTTACTTGGCTATATACACATGTAAAAATTTAATGAGCTGAACACTGCTTCACTTCATGCAAGTTATATTTCAATTCAAGCAACAATAACAACAACCACTTCTACTATTACTACTCTCCCATGTAGCGAAGTCTTTCAGAATTAGGTTGTCTGTCAGTTAAGACCAGCAAGAGAGAGACAATCAGAAAATAGTCTCTTCTGGTTTGTAAACTGGATATCCCTCACTGATAACAAAAAAGAACAAATTATTGATAAGCAAACAACAATGACAGAAAAGCTTTCAACTCCAGAAGACATTTAGGGAGTGAATTCAACTTCTATAAACAACAAGAAGACCATGGGTAGAGTTAACATTTGCAGTGGGCAGCCCTTGGAACCCCTCAGATCATAACTGGCTGGCTAATGCTTGCGTAAGCCTGGCTCACAGCTCTGTCCTGTGTTACTATGTCACACGGGGCTAAAGCCTCAGAGAACTGTGACAGATAATCCATTTTCATGAAAAGTGGCCAGAAATACTGCATGACTGATTTTCAAACATAATTTATTTTTTGCCTGGTAAATTGGGTAGAACATAAAGTTGAGTGAAATTATACAAACCCTCCTGGCTTGCTGTTTTCTCATTTATTACTAAGTTGGTTTTCAATGCAATAGTTATTAATATTTCTAAACAGGAGCTCCAATTACATGGCGTTTTAATATCTTGACCCATAGATAAGAAGTTAACAGATATCTTTGCTATGCTGCTATCTCAATGGTCCTGAGCCTATGATGAAAAAAACCACACCCTGAGAGCAAATTGTTCCCCATAAGAGTGGAATTAATGTTTCTAAGCACCATGGCTCCATTTTGCAAATTGCTTCTCCATGGTACGTTACTGGGCAACCACAGAGAAGTATATAGAATTGGAACACAAGAGAAGAGACAACTGGAGTTGGTACTAGTCAGAAACAAAGATTTTAAGGATGCTCTCAAGGCCAGAAGGGGAATCAGGACTCTATTTATGTGTAATTTGCATAATCCATGAACCCAGAGCCACAGTAGCTTGTAGACGCACAATATACAATATTTCTCTGATCTGTTCCCACTATACCTATGAGAACATCACCCCAAGTTCCTCTCACATTCGTATTGAAGTCCCCAGGAGTCATCTCGTATGGACCCCATGAACAAACCTGCAAGGCTACCATATGTCCTTCACCATTTTCCTCCTTTCTACCCAGCTCAACCCGGGCATGTCTCCTGTTTGGGCCAATGCTGTTTTCTACAGCACTTATGTCTGTGATGAGGGCACTGTCTTTAGTCGGTGCAGCAATGTACACAGTGTTGCTGCTGATTTCTTAGTGCTCTCTCAATGTCACAGAGAGATTTTAGTGAGACCAACATTAGGGTTTTTTATTTTTTATCGTCTTATAAAATACATGACACATACAAAAGAATATCATTTATAATTGTCATTAAATAATAATACTAATAAATTAAATAAAATAAGCCTCCTGTACCCACAATTCAGCTTGAGAAATAAAACTTTCCCAAAGATTTGAAGGTTTCCCGACATCCCTAAACCCCTTCTTTTCCTCCTTTGTTCACAATTAAACATTATCCAAGACATGCTATTTCAGGTATTGTTGATTTTCAAAGCGAAGGGAGAGCTTTGTGAATCTCCCCCCTGAGAAAGGTCAGCTAGGGCAGAATTAGAGGACAGCTCACCTTGGAACAGCTGGGAGGTGGCTGGGGCAGCTTGCCTGAAGCATGGATCCCATAGCACATGGCTATTGGGATACTGAGCCTAGGGCCAGCACACAAGTGATGAGGCCAAATCTGAGCCTAAAACCTTAAGGTTAAAATGGTCCCAAGTCAGGGGTATCTCCTGGCTACTTGTAAAAACAGAAGTAGAAATAGAAGCAAAACCCTCTCCAGAAGAAAGGTACCTTCATTTAGGTGCGTGGACGTCACACATATTAAAACCAAAGTAAGTACAAAATCACAGAACACCAAGTACACAAGAAGGCAAGCTATAAAGAGTGGCCATCAACAGAAACAATAAACAATAGTTATTGATGCCTCCCCCTTCAGGGACTGTAGATACTGGAATTATTAGGTGCAAAATATAAAACAGGTATGTATGAAATCTTTAAAGAAATTACGGACACAAAAATTAAACAAGAACTACCTATTTATTTTAAAGGATCTGAACCTAGAGTTTTTTATCGTTTATGTGTGTGAGAATATTTTTAAGTACTGTGCAATTTCATTGATCCTTTAGGAACATTCAAGTTCCTATATCTTTAAGCATCAACTTTAATAATTTTATTTTTCCATGATGTGCCTGTTGAAGTTTTCCAAACTTATTGATATAAAGTTGTTCACATTTTCATTACATTTATTATCTTTGCTGCATCTTCAGCTACACATTTTTCATTTCTAATATTGTTTCTTTTTTCCCCCTTTTTCTGACTCATACTTGCCAAAGTATTTTTTTTATACAAATTTATTTATTTATTTATATTTTTTTGGCTGCATTGGGACTTCATTGCTGCACATGGGGTTTCTCTACTTGCGGTGAGTGGGGGCTACTCTTGTTGTGGTGGCTTCTCTTGTTGCGGAACACGGGCTCTAGGTGCACGGGCTTCATTAATTGTGGCACGTGGGCTCAGTACTTGTGGCTCACGGGCTCTAGAGCGCAGGATCAGTAGTCGTGGCGCACAGGCTTAGCTGCTCCACGGCATGTGGGATCTTCCCGGACCAGGGCTCGAACCCACGTCCCCTGCATTGGCAGGCAGATTCTTAACCACTGCACCACCAGGGAAGTCCCGCCAAAGTTTTTTTGTATTAGTTTTCCCAAAGAATCAAAATTTAGTTTTGTTGGTCCTCTCCAAAAAATATTCATGTCCTATCTTATATATTTCTTCTCTTCCCTCTATTATTTCTACCCTGTACTTTGTTTTGGCTTCTTCTCTCGCTATTTTCTGAATTTTTCCACTGAATAATGTGCCAGGTATTAGGTTCCAAATTCTATACTCTATTTTGTGATGACAGTTCTGCAAACAACAGGCAGTTCTCTTTGTCAGAAAGTCTACTGTTTCCCTCCCTAGGAGGAAATAACAGGGAGACTGGATGGCAGGAGAAGAGGAGAAGGGACTTGTCTATTCATGCTTGTTGATTTATCCTATCAGTCCACCCTACTTGCCTTGTATCCTGACAGCAGAAGGATAAAAGCTCACAGCTGCAGCTTACTGAGGCGTTCCCACCACCAGCCTCCTTGTGCACCAGCTAGACAGTGCCTACTCCTCATGTGTCTGAGTGTGACTCCTTGTGTCTGAGTCACAACAACACAAGAACTCTCCCAATCTTCTGAAACACCAGCACCAGCTGCGCAGCATCCCCTGCTCAGGGCATCCCCTGCTCCCTCCTCCAAACCCCTGAAATACCAGCAGCATCCAGCTAGGTGGC
This sequence comes from Delphinapterus leucas, assembly GCF_059928025.1. Lineage (NCBI taxonomy): Eukaryota > Metazoa > Chordata > Mammalia > Artiodactyla > Monodontidae > Delphinapterus > Delphinapterus leucas. The sequence goes on from NC_143139.1 coordinate 74,307,864, forward strand.
ACCCTCCCTTGGAATCCTGAGTTCTAACTTTGTAGGCTCCTTTCATGAAGCCTCTAGATTATAATAATCTCAGCCTCTTCTTTTGACCTCTCCACCCCTAAGGGTGGTAGCAGCTTTTTGTAATGATCCCTTCTGTTCTCATTTTCCTTTTTTCAGTCCTCTAGCATTTGATTAACAAATTCCCTCTATTAAATTCTTTCTGTTGAAATACCTAGAGTGATTTGTTTCACTCACTTGAATGAATGAATGAATTCAACCAATATAAATGTTCAGCTTATTTATTTTCATACCCTTTCTTATTCTAAACATTTAAAGATTATGCTAGATTCCCTGTTGCTACTCCTTCCTTGCTGCACCTGTATAGCAGAGGAGAATCTGGGAACTACATCTCCCAGAATAATCTTCTCTGTATGTTTTGTATTTGAGTGTGGATTGGAGTTTCCTTCTCTAAAAGAGAGGCTATTACTAGAAGCATGGGCATATACCCCATATAAAATTCACAGTAACTTCTGGGTGAGCTCTGCTGTTCCAGTGCTTCAGGAAGCTAAGATAATCAACAGGAACTTCCTGAAGGTTTTTTAGATTCTTTGGGGCTTCTGGGAATGCACCTGAGAATCAACTGGAATTCCTCTTATATTTGTCTTTTTTGTTTTTCTTTTATTACAACTGTCGGGCTCATTCTGAGGCCACACTTTCTATTTCTTTAGGGTCATCTTTTGTTTCCTACTAAAATATAATCATATTGGGATAAACTGATTGACATCTCTTACTTTCTCTCTACTAATTGACTTGTTATTAGTGAAGGGATTTCCGAATGGCTATTGAAAAGAAAGTGTGCTAAATATCTAGACTGTTATGAGCATTTAGAAATCATACTAAAGAAAAATTATGAGCTCATTTTTCAAGATTATACATACAAGTTAAAATACACAAATAGGCTCCCCATATATTAGCTTCCAAATTCTTAAGCAGCAGCTCTAAACTGAAACTGATCATCAGAATAACCATGGGAAATTTTTACTAGACAGGTGCTTGGGCCTTATTCCTGGAAGCTCTGCCTGAAACTGGGTTCAGGTTTCTATATATATATATTTAAAGCTCTTCAGGTGAATTTAGATGACCAGCCTTGCTTTGAAAGCATTACTTTGTATTATCTTTTAAATAATCTTGTGAGTTTGTGTTCTTAAATTCAATCCCAAGCTTTCTGCCTTACTTGTTTTTCTCCTTCACTGGCCTCAGTATTGAAGTATATTTCAGGAAGTCACTTGTAAACTAGTGCTTTAGGAAGTAAGAGTTAAAAAAAAGAAAACTTCTCCTGCCTGACATTATCCCCCAAAACAAGGATTCCTTACTTTGTACATGATGTCCCTGACTATGTTTATTTCAGAGTGAATGATAATGATAGGCTTGTGAAATCAACATGCTGGACTACATATTTCTATTTTATAAATGCAGAGTAAATCAGGAATGCCAAATGGCAATGTCACAATCCTTCTGTTTTCTGCCAACTTATTTGCCTTATGGACTGAAATATGTTGCTCTTGAAGCAGATGGCTCTCCCTACCCTCCAGGTTATTACATAAGAAGGTGAGGTGCAGTGGACTGGGTATGCTTGGTTTCCAAGAAGACTAGCACACTGCATGTGGCAAGGCCCCAGGTGTAGGGGAAAGAACAGAGCTTCAGAGCCAGACATGCCTGGACTTAAATCCTGGCTCTGCCTCTTTCTGATCATGAGAACTTCAGCAACTCAGCTCATTTAGCCTCCACTGCCTCTTCCATAAGAATGTAGATAATATTTCCTTTGTGTTCTTATCGGAAACTTGAGTAATATATGTATAAAGCAACTGGCAAATAAAAGATGCATAATGAAAGATTTGCTTTTTAAGAATTTCTGTATAAAAAAAGGGATTTCTCCTAAGCTTACTCTTTTTTTAAAATTTTAGTTTATTTATTTATTTTTTATACAGCAGGCTCTTATTACTTGTCTATTTTATACATATTAGTGTATATATGTCAATCCCAGTCTCCCAATTCATCCCACCACCATCACCCCCACCCACACGCTTTCCCCACTTTGTGTCCATACGTTCGTTCTCTACATCTGTGTCTCTGTTTCTGCCTTGCACACTGGTTCATTTATACCATTTTTCTAGATTCCACATATATGCATTAATATACAATATTTGTTTTTCTCTTTCTGACTTACTTCACTCTGCATGACAGTCTCTAGGTCCAACCACATCTCTACAAATGACCCAATTTTGTTCCTTTTTACATCTGAGTAATATTCTATTGTATATATGTATTACATCCTCTTTATCCATTCATCTGTCGATGGGCATTTAGGTTGCTTCCATGACCTGGCTATTGTAAATAGTGCTTCAATGAACATTGGGGTGCCTGTGTCTTTTTGAATTATGGTTTTCTCTGGGTATATGCCTGGTAGTGGGATTTCCTAAGCTTACTCTCAAATGGCATTTGTTCTGAATTGAGGAGGTCACCTGATATGATTTAATGTAATCACAGGTCAGCAATCCTTTTGCAGGAACCTGTCACAGTAGTTGTTATCACTTGAAGCACACACAGACTGAAAACTCAGTCTGTAAAAGAATGATGCTTATCTGAGTTTGCTCTCTCAGGCACTGAAATCTTGACTCTGGTGGTCTACCTGAGCTCAACCTTCCAATTATCTACAAAAAAAATCTCTGCATGTGTGTGTATACATTGTGGTATTGGAGGGAGACACAAGACTTAAAAGAACCCCTCAAAAAATATTTGATGAAAACTACTGAACCCACTCAACAGGATGAGAACTACATAAGAATAATTCAACAATTTATTTAAATACACTTACATAAAACAAATGACAAATAATAAGTAATGGGAAATTCAGAGTAATTTCCACTTTTGCTCCTGCAGAGGAATTAGTAAAGCTATGGCAATAATCAAAGGAATAGTTCAATTTAAAAATGTCTCATTTCATCTTCTGCTTAGAATTTTGTGTGTCCTGCATCCATGTCCTACACAAGCAGAGTGGTGTTTTCTTGAATTAGAGCCTCTGCACTGTTTTCAAATTTTTTTATCTTAAGCAAATTTTTAAGATATTTATATTAAGTATTTCTTGAGCTACACCTCAAATCTTTTACTCCTTCTCAGTGGCCACAGTCACCTTTTGGGAAGGTAAAACCTGTCACCACCTTGCCCCAGCTGTACCCAGTTCTCTTGCTTTCTGTGCTTGGACTTGTCTGACACCTGACATCACATGCCTGTGGAGCCCTGACTGGTACCCATGCATGCCTCAAGCTGGAAGATCGGCATCCTACAGGGTAACCCTTGGGTCAATGCAGAATTAGAAACAGTGGGTAAAGGCCTGCTCTTCTGCCCCACCCTCCTGACAATTCAGACGTGCATTCTACATGATCCTCAGAGAGTCACAACGGGACCAAGCCTTTGTCACCCACAGCTATGACCTACTCAAAGATGCATCCTTATTTTGACAATCCCTCCTCCCCCTTTTCACTCTTCCCAGTCTTCACTCATGACCCCCTGAGATGACATCCTCTAGTAAACTACCTTCATAAAAGTGAGTCTCAGACTCTACTTTCTCATGGGAACCCAGGTGAAGATAGTATCACTAAGGCCAAACAAATAAAGCAAAATTGCTGAGGGCCTGAGCTTACAAACCACAGCAAGAGTGGCTGGGCTTTGCTACAGCGTGCACTGTGTCTCTCTAAGACGACTGTTGTGTATTTTCTCTCTCTGCTTTCTGTTCCTCTGAGGTGGCAGAGAAGTTGATGTGCCATTTTGTTCAGTGGGTCAGAGCTGATGTTCCACTTCTACTGGGGTATAAAACAGATTCGCCTTTGGGTCGAAAAGTGGAGTCATAACACTTGCTATGTAATACCCCACCACTATTCTAGTAGAATTAGCTCTCAGACTTTCCTGTTTAACCACTTAAAATATCAGGTAGCTTAACCATTTCCCCTCAGAGTTAAGGTCCCCAAATCTATTTCCCACAGTATCCTCTTTCACCAACCCCAGTAAAACAAGAATATGTCCTCTTAAATTTGTACCCACTGTGGCTTTTATGTCAGCTGGACAGTATCAAGAAACACTCATAAATAGAAAATGATGGCACCACGTGGCACATTCTTGGCAAAATGTTCTTTACCTTCTTTCACTTTCCTGCTGGAGAACTTCCCGAGACCTGCTCTCCTCCCCATCTGCTCACAGCCAGGGAGTGTTGTCTCTGCTGTGCTTGTGTGTTTACATGTTACTCTACGTGGTGTGCTTTTTTCCCTGGTGTACCCCTTAGGGGCGGGGGAGGAGCCACCCATATTCTGCATATTTAGATCTGGCCTTGAAGAGATGACTACAGATGGGGCTTCTTTCACTCTAAGCTCTATTATCACCCAAAATATCTTCTGTTCTCTAGTGAGCTTCCTCCTCTTAATCAGCCATATGTTTTTGCAAGGTTTAGTTTTGTTTTCACCACAGGCAGTTTCCCCCACTCCTTCCAAAAGACTGAAGAATTTTCCCATGACAGTTCTGTTATCTTACTTTATCTCCCAGTATGACCTCCCTTGTCCAATATTCCTTTTCTTTACTCCTGCACACAGAAGCACAGAGAGAACGTGAACTTTGGAGTCAGACTGGCTTGGGTTCTAATCTGAGCTCTATTATCTCTTGTCTGTGTGACTCTGAAGCACGTGTTTCTACTCTTGACCCTGAGTGTCTTCCCCTGTAAAATAAAGGTAGCAATGTGTATCACAGAACCGCAGAATTTTTGCAAAGAGTAAATAATATACAGAGTAAATGCTCAGAAACTGACTGTGTCTTTATGTCTCTCTGTTAGTAGCTATATGTTACTTGAACATCTAGTTGGTTTTGCCTTACTCTAGTTGTCCGTTACAGCTAAGTCTACTTTTCCCAGCCAATCTGCTTCCTTTCTCCTAGGTTTCATGCTCACTCTGCTTTTAAGACCACCCCTTGATCAGTTTATAATGAACGCCTTTGACCTTTACAAAAAGTTTTGTATGTTATTGTAGGAGTTGTTCATTGCTGAATAACAACAAACCTTATCACCTCATACAGTTTCTGACAGTCAGGAAGCCAGGAGCATCTTAGCTGGGTTGTTCTGGCTCAGGGTCTCTCCCAAGGCTGGGGCTTCAGGGCATCACAAGACTCTATGGGGCTGGAGGACACAAAATACAGTACCTACCATAGAACCCATCTCAGAAATCAAGTAAACTGTGTGACCCCAAATTGTGATCATCAGAGCACTTACTGATTTACTCACTGTGGGTTTACAGTCTGGCTTTTCTCACCTAGACACGAAATCCCTAGCTGGATCAAATTGTTTTTCTTATCTGGGGACTTAATGGATTGAAATTCACAAAGCTTAGTAGTACCTTTGCCTGGTAAAAGTCTACCCTGTCTCCACATGAAAACGACCTGCAAGCCAGGATTTTCCTCATGGAACCACTTTGCATGCATGTCTAGTAAGTCCAGAGTTCTGCACCTTTTAGTTGAGCACAAGGGCTGGGCTTGTGTTCAAAGTCGATTTTAACAGTTCCCTCATCAGCTATGGGACAACTTCAGTAACGGTGATACTGGCTGCTTTCTGTTTGTTCTTCCAAATCTACTCTTCAAGGTTCTGGGCTGTACAAGACTGACCTGCATGGACTTCATGAGCAGGCTCTCTTGACCTCAGACTTCTCAAGTTAGGTCTGGCCAGTTGGAAGCAATGGGAGGGGGTTAAAAGGGCAGAAAGAGAGTGAGGCTGGTGTATTTACTCCCAACTCCTTCCCAGAGCAGCATTAGCTATATCTCAATACCAAAGGTGACAGCCCCTGTCGGGAGGTCCTCTCTGAACAGCTATCCACACTATGTTCCTGAGGTCACGTCCTCCCCCTGCACTTTCAGACTTAGAAGTGGTAACTGCTCTCCCATATTTATGAACTCTAGGGCACTTCATTATCACTCTTTTCCCCTAAACCTGCCCACAACTTTGTACATAGCTATTTACTAAACTCTTCTCCATACTCAGTTTGAATATGTCACCCGTTTCCTGCCAGGACCCAACTGATAGCTACTATGAAGTGGCTGGCTTTATCTATCTACCTATCTATCTATCTATCTATCTATCTTCCAGTTGTATTGAGATGAAATTGATACACAGCACTGGTTAAATTCAAGATGTAAGCATAATGATTTGTCTTACATACATCATGAAATGATCACCACAATAAGTTTACTGAACACCCATCATCTCGTGTCAATACAAAATTAAAGAAATAGAAAAATGTTTTCCTTGTGATGAAAACTCACGATTTACTCTCTAACAACTTTCAGATATAACATACAGCAGTGCTAAGTATATTTATCATGGTATGTTACATCCTAGTACTACGTTACATCCCTAGTACTTATTTATCATATAACTAAAAGTTTGTACCTTTTGTGAAGTGACAGGTTTTAAACAGCTCAGCCTCCCAAGCTTCCTGCAGGTATACATTAACTGTAAATTATAGTCACAACTAATTAAAAATAATTGACTGTTGAATTACCTAGTTGTTATTTGAATGAGACAGTGATTGGCAGCAGTTTTCATTTCAAGAAGTTCTATGTGAATAATCATTTATTGCCAAAAGTGACAAGAGGTGAAAATTAATTGAGGATCATCAATATTAAACCCAGCAAAAGGCTTCATGATTTAAAATAATATATAACTTGTATTAAGTGCTGTGTGACAAGCATTGCATCAAATGATTTACATTTTTAAATTCTTACAAATTCACTTTTACAAATTTTAAATTCTTTTAGTCCTCACAATTACTCTGTGAGATATATTATTTTTGCCATTTGACAGGTGTGGAAACCAAGGCTTAGCTAGGAGAAATACCTTGCCCAGTGCTACACAGGCAGTCATCAGTGGAGCTCGTATTCAAACCCAGGCCATCAGAGTCCAGAGGCTACATGGTACTCAATTTCCTCCTTAGTTAATAAGGAAATAACTAAGAAAATATGACGAAGGTATGTCTTTGTTTAAATGGAAAATATTTGCAAATTCCTGTATGGTATAAATAGGCTGTTAAGAATTATAATTTATAATTTACAAGTCTACTGCTTGTAAGACTTTTATTTATTCCAAGCTTGTTTGTGGATTTTGTGCAATAAAGGGTGCCCGAGCTATTGTGAATTTTAAGTGTAGCCCACAAATACAAATAATTCTGAATCCACCAAATACACACAACATAAGCACACACACACACACACACACACACACACACACAGAGGAGCCTAACTTTACTAATTCAAGTGCTTAGCAATTCCTCAACTGGGAAGTGGTTAGTCTCCGTCTTCTTATAAATCGCTTTATAAATAATGGTTGTGTTTATACACCTGGAAATACTGGATTTTTCCCTAAATGAGTTGTTGTTTTGGAATAGTATAAATAGAGCCACTGTTAAGGAAGAGGATTTCTTTGTCTATTAAAGCTTTGAGCATTTAAACAGCTGCTTAGTTTCACTACAGAGGTGTTTGCATTTCATTGACAGAAGGAGTAATTTACAAATGGTTTCAATCAATATATACTAGACAAGTGGTTGAGAATTATTTTTTTAACATCTTTATTAGAGTATAATTGCTTTACAATGGTGTATGAGTTTCTGCTTTATAACAAAGTGAATCAGTTATACATATACATATGTCCCCATATCTCTTCCCTCTTGCATCTCCCTCCCTCCCACCCTCCCTATCCCACCCCACTAGGTGGTCACAAAGCAGCGAGCTGATCTCCCCGTGCTATGCAGCTGCTTCCCACTAGCTAGCTATTTTATGTTTGGTAGTGTATATATGTCCATGCCACTCTCTCACTTTGTCCCAGCTTACCGTTCCCCCTGCCCGTATCCTCAAGTCCATTCTCTAGTAGGTCTGCATCTTTTTTTTCTTTTTTTTTATCACATAAATAGCCTACTTAATTAAGTCATATTAATAAGTTAATGAAATCTTTTAGGTCTGCATCTTTTTTCCCATCTTGCCCCTAGGTTCTTCAGACCATTTTCTTTTTTTTCTTTAGATTCCATATATATGTGTTAGCGTAAAGTATTTGTTTTTCTTTCTGACTTACTTCACTCTGTATGACAGTCTCTAGGTCCATCCACCCCACTACAAATAACTCAGTTTCGTTCCTTTTTATGGCTGAGTAATATTCCATTGTATATATGTGCCACATCTTCTTTATCCATTCATCTGTTGACGGACACTTAGGTTGCTTCCATGTCCTGGCTATTGTAAATAGAGCTGCAAAGAACATTCTGGTACATGACTCATTTTGAATTATCATTTTCTCAGGGTATATGCCCAGTAGTGGGATTGCTGGGTTGATGGTAGTTCTATTTTTAGTTTTTTAAGGAACCTCCATACGGTTCTCCACAGTGGCTGTATCAATTTACATTCCCACCAACAGTGCAAGAGGGTTCCATTTTCTCCACACCCTCTCCAGCATTTATTGTTTGTAGATTTTTTGAGGATGGCCATTCTGACAGTGTGAGATGATACCTCATTGTAGTTTTGATTTGCATTTCTCTAATGATTAGTGATGTTGAGCATTCTTTCATGTGTTTGTTGGCAATCTGTATATCTTCTATGGAGAAATGTCTATTTAGGTCTTCTGCCCATTTTTGGATTGGGTTGTTTGTTTTTTTGATATTGAGCTGCATGAGTTGCTTGTATGTTTTGGAGATTAATCATCTGTCAGTTGCTTCATTAGCAAATATTTTCCCGCATTCTGAGGGAATTCTGTCTTTTCATCTTGTTTATGGTTTCCTTTGCTGTGCAAAAGCTTTGAAGTTTCATTAGGTCCCATTTATTTATTTTTGTTTTTATTTCCATTTCTCTAGGAGGTGGGTCAAAAAGGATCTTGCTATGATTTATGTCATAGTGTTCTGCCTATATTTTCCTCTAAGAGTTTGATGGTGTCTGGCCATACAATTAGGTCTTTAATCCATTTTGAGTTTGGGTATGGTGTTAGGGAGTGTTCTAATTTCATTCTTTTACATGTAGCTGTCCAGTTTTCACAGCACCACTTATTGAAGAAGCTGTCTTTTCTCCACTGTATATTCTTGCCTCCTTTATCAAAGATAAGGTGACCATATGTGCATGGGTTTATCACTGGGCTTTATATCCTGTTCCATTACAGATGGATACAGACAGTATTTTTGTTTTTGTGCCAGTACCATACTGTCTTGATTACTGTAGCTTTGTGGTATAGTCTGAAGTCAGGGAGCCTGACTCCTCCAACTCCGTTTTCCTTTCTCAAGATTGCTTTGGCTATTCAGGGTCTTTTGTGTTTCCATACAAATTGTGAATTTTTTTGTTCTAGTTCTGTGAAAAATACTAGTGGTAGTTTGATGGCGATTGCATTGAATCTGTAGATTGCTTTGGGTACTACAGTCATTTTCAAAATGTTGATTCTTCCAATCCAAGAACATGGTATATCTCTCCATCTATTTGTATCATCTTTAATTTCTTTCATCAGTGTCTTATAATTTTCTGCATACAGGTCTTTTGTCTCCTTAGGTAGGTTTATTCCTAGATGTTTTATTCTTTTTGTTGCAATGGTAAATGGGAGTGTTTCCTTAATTTCACTTTCAGATTTTTCATCATTAGTGTATAAGAATGCAAGAGACTTCTCTGCATTAATTTTGTATCCTGCTACTCTAACAAATTCATTGATTAGCTCTAGTAGTTTTCTGGTAGCCTCTTTAGGATTCTCTATGTATAGTATCATGTCATCTGCAAATAGTGACAGCTTTACTTCTTCTTTTCCAGTTTGGATTCCTTTTATTTCTTTTTTTTCTCTGATTGCTGTGGCTAAAACTTCCTAAACTATGTTGGATAATAGTGGTGAGAGTGGGCAACCTTGTCTTGTTCCTGATCTTAGTGGAAATGCTTCCAACTTTTCACCACTGAGGACGATGTTGGCTGTGGGTTTGTCATATATGGCCTTTATTATGTTGAGGAAAGTTCCCTCTATGCCTACTTTCTGCAGGGTTTTTATCATAAATGGGTGTTAAATATTGTCGAAAGTCTTCTCTGCATCTGTTAAGATGATCATATGGTTTTTCTCCTTCAATTTGTTAATATGGCGTATCACGTTGATTGATTTGCATATATTGACGAATCCTTGCATTCCTGGGATAAACCCCACCTGACCATAGTGTATGATCCTTTTAATGTGCTGTTGGATTCTGTTTGCTAGTATTTTGTTGAGGATTTTTGCATCTATGTTCATCAGTGATATTGGCCTGTAGTTTTCTTTCTATGTGACATCTTTATCTGGTTTTGGTATCAGAGCAATGGTGGCCTCGTAGAATGAGTTTGGGAGTGTTGCTACCTGTGCTATATTTTGGAAGAGTTTGAGAAGGATAGGTGTTAGCTCTTCTCTAAATGTTTGACAGAGTTTGCCTGTGAAGCCATCTGGTCCTGGGCTTTTGTTTGTTGGAAGATTTTTAATCACAGTTTCAATTTCAGTGCTTGTGATTGGTCTGTTCATATTTTGTATTTCCTCCTGGTTCAGTCTTGGCAGGTTGTGCATTTCTAAGAATTTGTCCATTTCTTCCAGGTTGTCCATTTTATTGGCATAGAGTTGCTTGTAGCAGTCTCTCATGATCCTTTGTATTTCTGCAGTGTCAGTCGTTACTTCTCCTTTTTTATTTCTAATTCTATTGATTTGAGTCTTCTCCCTTTTTTTCTTGATGAGTCTGGCTAATGGTTTATCAATTTTGTTTACCTTCTCAAAGAACCAGCTTTTCGTTTTATTGATCTTTGCTATCGTTTCCTTCATTTCTTTTTCATTTATTTCCAATCTGATCTTTATGATTTCTTTCCTTCTGCTAACTTTGGGGTTTTTTTGTTCTTCTTTCTCTAATTGCTGTAGGTGTAAATTTATGTTGCTTATTTGAGATGTTTCTTGTTTCTTAAGGTAGGCTTCTATAGCTATAAACTTCCCTCTTAGAACTGCTTTTGCTTCATCCCATAGGTTTTCGGTCGTTGTGTTTTCATTGTCATTTGTGTCTAGGTATTTTTTGATTTCCTCTTTGATTTCTTCAGTGATCTCTTGGTTATTAAGTAGTGTGTTGTTTAGCCTCCATATGTTTATATTTCCTACAGGTTTTTTCCTGTAATTAATATCTAGTCTCATAGCGTTGTGGTCGGAAAAGATACTTGATACAATTTCAATTTTCTTAAATTTACCAAGGCTTGATTTGTGACCCAACATATGATCTATGTTCCATGAGCACTTGAGAAGAATGTGTATTCTGTTATTTTTGGGTGGAATATCCTATAAATATCAATTAAGTCCATCTTGTTTAATGTATCATTTAAAGCTTGTGTTTCCTTATTTATTTTCATTTTGCATGATCTGTCCATGGGTGAAAGTGGGGTGTTAAAGTCCCCTACTATGACTGTGTTACTGTTGATTTCCCCTTTTATGGCTGTTACCATTTGCCTTATGTATTGAGGTGCTCCTATGTTGGGTGCATACATATTTACAATTGTTATATCTTCTTCTTGGATTGATCCCTTGATCATTATGTAGTGTCCTTCTTTGTCTCTTGTAATAGTCTGTTTTAAAGTCTATTTTGTCTGATATAAGAATTGCTACTCCAGCTTTCTTTCGATTTCCATTTGCATGGAATATCTTTTTCCATCCCCTTACTTTCAGTCTGTATGTGTCTCTAGGTCTGAAGTGGGTCTCTTGTAGACAGCATATATTGGGTCTTGTTTTTGTATATATTCAGCCAGTCTATGTCTTTTGGTTGGAGCATTTAATCCATTTACATTTAAGGTAATTATCAATATGTATGTTCCTATTACCATTTTCTTAATTGTTTTGGGTTTCTTATCGTAGGTCTTTTCCTTCTCTTCTGTTTCCTGCCTAGAGAAGTTCCTTTAGCATTTGTTGTAAAGCTGGTTTGGTGGTGCTGAATTGTCTTAGCTTTTGCTTGTCTGTAAAGCTTTTAATTTCTCTGTCCAATCTGAATGAGATCCTTGCTGGGGAGAGTAATCTTGGTTGTAGGTTTTTCTCTTTCATCACTTTAAATATGTCCTGCTACTCCCTTCTGGCTTGCAGAGTTTCTGCTGAAAGATCAGCTCTTAACCTTATGGGGATTCCCTTATGTGTTACTTGTTGTTTTTCCCTTGTGCTTTTAATATTTGTTCTTTGTATTTAATTTTTGATAGTTTGATTAATATGTGTCTTGGCGTGTTTCTCCTTGGATTTATCCTGTATGGGACTCTCTGTGCTTCCTGGACTTGATTAACTATTTCCTTTCCCATATTAGGGAAGTTTTCAACCATAACCTCTTCAAATATTTTCTCAGTCCCTTTCTTTTTCTCTTCTTCTTCTGAGACCCCTATAATTTGCATGTTGGTGCGTTTAATGCTGTCACAGAGGTCTCTGAGACTGTCCTCAATTCTTTTCATTCTTTGTTCTTTATTCCGCTCTGCAGTAGTTATTTCCACTATTTTATCTTCCAGGTCATTTATCCGTTCTTCTGCCTCAGTTATTCTGCTTTGATCCCTTCTAGAGAATTTTTAATTTCATTTATTGTGTTGTTCATCACAGTTTGTTTGCTCTTTAGATTTTCTAGAACCTTGTTAAATGATTTTTGTATTTTCTCCATTCTATTTCCGAGATTTTGGATAATCTTTACTGTCATTATTCTGAATTCTTTCTCTGGTAGACTGCCTATTTCCTCTTCATTTGTTAGGTCTGGTGGGTTTTTATCTTGCTCCTTCATCTGCCATGTGTTTCTCTGTCTTCTCATTTTGCTTAACCTACTGTGTTTGGGGTCTCCTTTTCACAGGCTGCACATTCGTAGTTTCCATTGTTTTTGGTGTCTGTCCCCAGTGGCTAAGGTTGGTTCAGTGGGTTGTGTAGGCTTCCTGGTGGAGGGGACTAGTGCCTGTGTTCTGGTGAATGAGGCTGGATCTTGTCTTTCTGGTGGGCAGGTCCACGTCTGTTGGTGTGTTTTGGGGTGTCTGTGGCCTTATTATGATTTTAGGCAACTCTGTGGTAATGGATGGGGTTGTGTTCCTTTCTTGCTAGTTGTTTGGCATAGGGTTTCCTGCACTGTAGCTTGCTGGTCTTTGAGTGGAGCTGGGTCTTGATGTTTAGATGGAGATCTCTGAGAGATTTTCGCTGTTTGATATTACGTGGAGCTGGGAGGTCTCCTGTGGACCAGTGTCCTGAACTTGGCTCTCCCACCTCAGTGGCATAGCCCTGTTGCCTGGCTGGAGCACCAAGAGCCTGTCCTCTCATGGCTCAGAATAAAAGAGAGAAAAGAAAGAAAGAAAGAAAGAAGACAAAATAAAATAAAATAAAGTAAAATAAAATAATGTGTTTAAAATAAAAAATAATTAAGAAAAAAAATTTTTTTAAGTAATTAAACAAAACAGACAGATGGAACCCTAGGACAAATGGTAAAAGCAAAGCTATACAGACAAAATCACACACAGAAGCATACACATAGACACTAACAAAAAGAGAAAAAGGGGAAAAAATATATATATCATTGCTCCCAATTCCACCCCCTCAATTTGGGATGATTCGTTGTCTATTCAGGTATTCCACAGATGCAGGGTGCATCAGTTTGATTGTGGAGAGTTAATCCACTGCTCCTGAGGCTGCTGGGAGTGATTTCCCTTCCTCTTCTTTGTTCGCACAGCTCCCACGGTTCAGCTTTGGATTTGGACCGGCCACTGCGTGTAGGTCGCCTGAGGGCATCTGTTCTTCGCTCAGACAGGACGGGGTTAAAGGAGTAGCTGATTCGGGGGCTCTGGCTCACTCAGGCCGGGGGGGAGGGAGGGGTACGAATGTGGGGCGAGCCTGCTGCAGCAGAGGCCAGCATGACGTTGCAACAGCCTGAGGCGCGCTGTGCGTTCTCCCGGGGAAGTTGTCCCTGGATCACGGGACCCTGGCAGTGGCGGGCTGCACAGGCTCCCAGGAGGGGCGGTGTGGATAGTGACCTGTGCTCGCACATAGGTTTCTTGGTGGCGGCAGCAGCGGCCTTAGCGTCTCATGCCTGTCTCTGGGGTCCGCGCTGATAGCCGCGACTCACGCCCCTCTCTGGAACTCCTTTAAGCAGCGCTCTTAATCCCCTCTCCTCGCGCACCAGGAAACAAAGAGGGGAGAAAAAGTCTCTTGCCACTTCAGCAGGTCCAGACTTTTTCCCGGACTCCCTCCTGGCTAGCCGTGGCGCACTAGCTCCCTTCAGGCTGTGTTCACGCAGCCAACCCCCGTCCTCTCCCTGGGATCCAACTGAAGTGCGAGACTCAGCTCCCAGCCCCTGCCCGCCCCGGCAGGTGAACAGACAAGCCTCTCGGGCTGGTGAGTGCTGCTCGGCACTGATCCTCCATGCGGGAATCTCTCCGCTTTGCCCTCTGCACCCCTGTTGCTACGCTCTCCTCTGTGGCTCTGAAGCTTCCCCCCTCTGCCACCCACAGTCTCTGCCCACGAAGGGGCTTCTTGTGTTTGGAAACCTTTCCTCCTTCACGGCTCCCTCCCACTGGTGCAGGTCCTGTCCCTATTCTTTGTCTCTGTATTTTCTTTTGCCCTACCCAGGTACATGGGGAGTTTCTTACCTTTTGGGAGGTCTGAGGTCTTCTGCCAGCGTTCAGTAGGTGTTCTGTAGGAGTGTTCCACATGTAGATGTATTTCTGATGTATTTGTGGGGAGGAAGGTGATCTCCACATCCTACTCCTCCACCATCTTGAAGCTCCTCTGAGAATTATCTCTTAAGGGGAAAAAAGGAAAACAAAAATAGAAAAATGCAATTTAACCATTATGTCTTTAATTATTTTTTTAGCATCTGTTATTAAATAACTACCACGAAAACCACATGTGGGGATGTGAAATTCTATGCAGTCGTCCATATTTAAAGCTGTTTATTTTCATGCCATTTAGTATTTTTTGTGTTCTTGTAATTTTTTTAAAGAGGAAATAATATATGTACCTGAAGCATGTTTTTGTCCAAATTTATATTCATGCTACTCTTTACTTTGGCTTCTCTAGGAGGTGTCAAATTTTAAGTAAAACCCACAAGGCATTATTATTGTTATTTTATATAGCCAATGTTCACATAGATTTACCCACATGTTAACCATATTCTTTGTTTCTCATTTCTTCCTGTCTTCATCTCAGAGCATTTTTCTTTTGCCTGAAATACATCCTTGAGAATTAATTGCCTTAGTGAGAGATTGCTGGAGGCAAATTCCCTTTTTTTTTCTTGAAAATGTTTTAATTTCACTTTCATTCATGAAGTATAATGGATGAATATAGATTAACAATTTGGGAATTACTTTCTTCGCACATTTCTGGTATTACCCACTGTCTCTGACTTCCATTGTGGCTGTTGATACGTCAGCTGTCAGCCTCACTGCTTTGAGCCAGAGAGAACTCTGTTCTGTGCGGTCAGAATTCCTTTGGGATGGAAGGAGTTGCACCCTCAGATGCTGAGAGTGCTACCAGCTGACAACCCATGGCTATCAGTCTTACTGGAAGTTGCTCTCAACTCCGTAGACCCACCTCAACCAAGTTCGTGTCTCATTTTTGGAGACTGTTGGTATCTAAATACTCCTCTGACCCATAAACCAGGTGGCATGAAAGGTGCCAACTTTGACTGAGGGCCAGTGTAGGAAATGGCTGTGATGCAAGTGGTCTTGCCATTTGGGCCATTTGACTCAGCAGACCGTAAGTTACTAGAGGTATCAAAATTAAAGAAAGGTGCAGAGCAGAGGTTAAGGCAAGCCAAAATAGGAGAATCACCTTTAGAATTCTGAAACAAGGCAATGCCACCTGCAGCATACGCCTTTCCAAAACCTGCTTAGTAAAGACTAAGTACATGACCATGAAGCACAAAGCAACCATGAGTCCAATATCCTATTACGAGCTGGGTTCTGCCCAACATACCAAATTGAGCAGGCCCAGAAGAAATTGATCATAGCTGGAAGGAAAATATTGGGATCAAAGCCAAGACACGGCCAGAGACACAAGGAGGTGGACTCGTGTCACCCATCATGATCTCATTTGTGCCTCTTCCAATGACAAGCTTGGTTCATGGATGGCCTGTCTCATGACCTTGAATGTGGGTCAGTATATGAGAATAGCTGAAAATGGACTTGGGCCACACTGCATCCCCATCCAGTGATGGTCTGAAAGGTAAGGTCTGTGAGGTAAAACTTCCCCAGTGGGCAGATCTTTAGGCAACATATCTGATCTTCTTTATGTGGAAAGAGAAGTGTCCTAATATTAAATGTGCATGGATTCAACAAATAGCTTAGCTGGTTAGTCATAGGCCTGGAAGAAAAAAATATTAGAAGATCAGAGAAAAGAGGGCCTAGAATAGACATATGTGGATAGACTTTGGGACTTGAAGAGAGAAGCTCTGCATTTGCATTACATGTTATCACAATCATAGAGTGTCATCCAAGGAAGAGGCACTAAACAATCAGATAGAGAGAATGACTTGGCCAGCTGATGTTGACCAGCCTCTGTCATCTGCTTTCCCAGGGCTGGCAAAATGGGTTTGTAAACGTAGAGCCATGGTGGCAGAGAAAGAGGCTATACGTGGGCCCACAATCATGGGTTTCTACCTACTAATGTCCAACCTTCCAGCAGCACTAACTAATGCTGATCCCCTTATACAGGAGCATCTCTCAAGGACACCAACAATCCACTTAGCACTAGAATTTGCCTTAATTGGATCTTTTCTATCCTAGAAGGAACACAGATTCATTTTGACTTGCCCACATATATTCCAGGTGTGAGTTTGACTTCGTATCCACAGGGTCTTAAACAGACTATTATTTATTTGCAGGCTTACAAAGTTCAAGCCACCCAAATGGGATTCCCAAACAGCATTACATCAGATCAAGGAGTCCATTTTATGACAAATACCATGGCATGATGGGCAAATACTATGAGTTCTACTGGCTACAGGCCTGAGAGAGTGATACAAATGCTAAGTGGTCCAGAGGATTGGAGGAGGCCTAGGGTCTGAGAAAAAAAGGTTCAAGGGGTCCACATCTCGTTACCACAGGGCATGGGCAAGGATGTGGATATCAACAGAAAATTCTGGTACATTCCCAAAGGCTTGGCTAGTGCAGTTCAGACAGGTATAGCAATGACAAGGTTCATGTCAAA